>NW_020897693.1:43315817-43331884 GCF_003984885.1 Neopelma chrysocephalum
AAAGAAAGGAAAGAAAGAAAGGAAAGAAAGAAAGGAAAGAAAGAAAGAAGTGCTGGGAGATTCATGAAGTTGTTGGAGCCATCAACAAATCTTCAGTACCAAACAAGTGCCAAGTGTTGAAGTCTAAAGGTGGAAGTTAAAGTTTTCTAATGGAGATAGCTCCTACTTATCTTTGTGCCCATGGGCTACAATAGACCAAGCTCCATTTTATTGAGTATATATTGCCAAAACTTGCCTCCTGCTCAAACAGATACCCATCTCATCTCCTCCCTAGAGGCTTCCTTCCACTCTTTGGCCTGCAAGAGCCAAGTTTAACACTCATGTTCCTAGTAAAGAATGAAATCAACAACAGAGCAAATAAGAGCCTGAGAACTTCACTACAGATAACTATTTCACAAATCCTCTTGACAAACACCTAAGAAGCTTGGACTGCTTCCTTGCCTGTGGGGTCATGAATACTTCATGGTTGCCCTTCAGTAAGCTCTGCTTTCATCTAATCAGTCTGTTTCAGAACAAAACATCTCTGAAATTTCAATTATCTCTCACAAAAAGGCAGCTTTATGAAATCTTTTATAATCTCTGATAATACAAGATGGTTTAAAACACTATTTCCTAGAAATATGAAATATCACATTTAATATCACATTTCAAAGGTTGCTAGCAAACTCATTAATGAGGAAAAAAAAAGAAAGGAATGCTTGAGCCTCAGTCATGCTCAATTAGGAATGGAGTTCAAGGACACCAACTCATGTTGCTCTGGGTTGGTATGTCTTACTGGTGGCTTTCCATAAATTCTCAGCTGGAGTGTCATCAGCTGTGGCCTTATTCTCCTTTGCTAGTCTGGGACTAATCTGGAGACATTAGAATTATCCTTGGTATGCCTCAGTATTGCAAAGAGAAAGAACTTAACCACTTCCTTTAATCCACGTGAGGTCTTGTTTAAAAAAAAAAAAAGGCAGGGAGGGAAGAGAAGATACACAGGATGGGAGTCAGCTTCCTTCTTAAATGAAGGGTTACTGTTCGACAGAATAGTTATCCAGGCCTTATAAAGTGACCACCCCTCATCCCCCAAAATGTTACATCATTACAAAACACAGTAGAAAATTATTTACACCTGTCACATTATTCAGGGACCTGGCACTGGCACCAGCATTTAATACTGCCCAGTACTCAGATCTCTTTTCAGATGCTTGTACCTTAACATATGGTTAACAAGGGCATCAGAGAAGCATCCTGAAAGACATTTATTATTTTGCATCCTTCACAGGGTTTGGAAGCTAATAAAGCTTTAAAAATCTCCACTGAATGCAGAAATAAGATATACATTCTTAGTAAATAAATGTGGCAACAGGCCTATGGGGGGCACAGTATCTGATCATACAGGTAAAGAGCACTTTGTTGATGCAGAGTAGAGGTGGTTTCAGGTCATATCAGCCAGCTTAATTAATTTCCTACCTTTTGACCTCCATGCAATTTTAAAGCTTTCCTTTTTTAATCAGTATAATTTTTTTTTTTTTTGAGGTGCAACTCTATAGCCAGGTAGATAAAAAGCTTTAAGTTAATTCCAGTATTTTGGGAGACTGTTTTCTGGGTCAGTTATATTCACAGGTAGAGAAAACCAACTCAAGGAACAAATTCAGATATTTATTTATGTATTGTTACAAATTTGTGGGTTTTTTTTTTCCATTAAATGTATTTAACAGACAACCTATTTGCACTCAGGCCTTTCGGCATTTTCATAAGCTAAAATATACACTTTTGGTGCCATATAAATTATGGTTAAAAATAATTCTCAAGGACATACTGAGGGGACAAGAACTTTAAGCAAAATAACTCAAGTTGAAATAGTCAATTCCCTTCAACAGTGGTTTCTATTTCATGAGATTATATTCTTTACACTAGCAAACTATATACAAACAATACAACAAAACTACTGTAAGTGCAAAAATGTAAAAAATATACACAAACATATACACAAATTGCTGTGTTTCTGTCTGACCTACCTTACTATTAAGAAATCCAGTACAAATGCATGATTTGTATTTACGTATTTAACTTGTAGTATCTAATATTTAATTGTAAACAAGATTCAGCATGTAGAGCAACTTAAAACAGTTGTCAGAAGCTTAAATCATGAGGCCTGGAGACTGAAGAACTGTGCACACTAGGATCCAAACTGAAATACATATCCGCACCTTTTCTGACCTATACTGCTGGGGCATTTAGGGTATGCAAAAGATTTAGAAATATTTAACTACTCCAAACGAATTCTTGAATTTCATTGTTTTACAAAATGCATACATTTCAATATTTAAAGTAAAATCACTATCACATTTGCAGGTGTATGGATCATGTTCAGTAAGAGTGTTTTGTTCATAACCATCAAACTGCTTTTTGGTTTATTAAAAAACCTTTCTTGGCAACTCAGTTAAGGAACTCTAAATGAAAGCAAGCAATGGATGTTCACAATCAAACAATTAGTGAGCAAATGGTCACATCCCTTAAGCACACATGAATTCACTGGGGACTGACCAGTGAGTCACTGATGATGCTTATCATTAGGCAAGTATGTGTAGGATACACTGCATTGCTGAAAACCTACAGGATTTAGAAACCATGAACAGATATTGGAAAGAAAATGGAAGCTGCCTTTGCATGGATGTGATGATTTGCTATGAGTCACTGCTAAGATTCTTAGCAAGGATGTTTGTTTGTTGTCAAAAGATGGTTGTCTTTTTTTCAGGTACTTCCCAGGCACTCACTGATGTATTATTTGAAGCACCTGGACACTTAAGAAAACCCAGGATGACAGTTCTGTCTATCAGGACGGTATCGGACTAAGTAACAGTAGTAGCAGTAGTAGTGTTAGTCAGTTCAACATCAGAGAACGTGGAGAGAATTAAACATTGACTGTGTCAGTTTACAGCCCCTACAAATATGAAAAGTGTCAGTATCTATAGCAACTCGTTTCGGTGGAAAATTCAAGTACAACAATATTTTCACAAATCTCCTCATGCTAACGGAGAATGCAGTAACGTATCCATAGGCTTCTATTTCCAGGAAATATGTCAAGAGTCAAACCTCATTTTGCGTATTTTCTAAGTGCTTGAAAATTTACAGCATTGAGGAGAACATCTGATGAATTCCTTCTCATACATGATACTTTTTGATTTAAAACACAAGCCACTCCATACAAGACACATCCTGAAAACTAGTTTGATGTAAAGACTAGTTTGGCAAGTTTTGTGAGCTTTTAGGTTTTTTTAAACATTTCAAACACTGCGACAATGCAGAATATACACCCTAAAATTAAAAAACTGCTTGTAAAAATAAAACATTGGAAAAAAATTTAGAATCGATTTCACTGAAAAGGCTCAATAAAGTGCAAGCAGTAAATGAGAGGGTTTACATAGTGAAAAGTGAAGTTTAATAAGTTCGTACAATCTATATTGCTGACAATGAGAGACACGCTATAAAAATGTTTTACCTTGACAACATGCCCTCATATAAAAATATATTCTAATTGCCTTGCAGTACAACCAGATCTTGACAGAACTGAAAATGAAAAGAACACTGAAATGCCACTGCTCCTTCTCAGCAATGTCAAAAAGGGAGAAAATATGTAGAGTTATACCATTGCAGTGTACTCTAATTAACTGGATGAACTGGACTAGCTGAAATTACATAGTATGGTAATTGCAAATGAAAAAGATGCATTGCTACTTACTTGCATTGACTCCTCACCACTTCTTGAGAAGGCATTCAGGAGGTGCCACATTGCAAACGTGGAACTCATTCCTGTGCAAAAATTCTCACACTTTGAGCTCTCACTAAAGCAAAGCTCTGTAATTACTGGACAGAAGTATGCACTGCAGCAAGCATTTCTACATCAAAAAATACTTCATGTCATTAAATCTGCAGGTCTTTGTCCTCTCAAAAGTATCTCCTCCTGCTTGCAGCAAGTCTTTTAACTGAAATAACCAGGTCTTCGAAGTGTATCACAACTTAGATGATTCCAGCGATTGGAAACAAACCTTTGTAATATCACCTGTCACCCAATGAAGGAATTTGCTTTTAACTGGAACTTTGTTTTATGAAAAATAATAAAGCATACTGCAAAAGTCTTCCCAGCAGAGGGGACATTTGCAAATCATTTACCCTCCAGGCAGATTCTTTGGTGTTCAGGAATAGGGAGTATATTATCAGCATGAACAAGCAACAACTATTTTCCTTCATACACTCCTGTTTGTCCTGTAAGGCCCATCATGCTATTGGCAGATATTAAATAAAAGAGAGATAAACTACTTCCTCTTTACCCTTAGAGACTGAAGTCTGATCAATAGCATTTGATGTCTCCCTTTCAGTGGAGATTTTCCACATGGCATATAGGCAGAATTTCCACTTATGATTAGCACAGGACTATGACAAACTTACATCCTGGCTAGTCATTCGAAGTTTAACCTGTTGAAATTCAAAATGAGTACTTTTGTATTCAAAAGAGTCTTTACTTTCTAGCCTCCAGTTTTTGCTAATACAAGACAAAAGAAGTTAATTATTGCACAGCTAGTGCCAAGCCTTTTAACTGCCCCAAAATGGTGCAATGTCAGGTGCTTAATAAAGCTCTCTGGAGACCCTGGTCACCTACTAAATAGTAAATAATGTCAGTACCAACTTTAATTTTTGAAGTTTTGCTGTCCTTTTTTAAAATCCTCTCACCCATTCCAAGTTCCAATTAAACAACCCCAAATACTCATTTTCAAATAACTGACACACAATCTAAATTAAAAATATCTTGTGAGAGCAGCAGCTTTGCAACAATATGAACTTTAAACAAAAGCAGAGTATTAAAATAAAGTCTGTATAGCCTTTTAACTATGAAATTATGAAATAATTCATTTTTACTTATGATTTTTCATTCTTACAAAAAACTGTTGGCCACAATTAAAATCAACTGCTGTTTTCCTGAAGAATACGTATTTTTAGCATTGTAGTTAGTGTAACAGAAGACAAAAAATGTTTTAACATATAATGAGTTTAAATAAATTTAAGACACTTTTCTGTAGGATCATCATCAAATGATGCTCTTTTCAATAATTTGTGTAAGCTTCTAAACCACATAAAGGATAATGCACATTACATTTTATTCACACTATAAAAAAAGCACAATATACAGGCCATATCCTTTAAAGTGCAACACAACAGAACATTTCTGCAACATTCAGGTTCTTCAAAAACCCACAAAAGTAGGTATTTAATATTTAGGAACAAATCCTGTTTGGAGGTGTATCAACACTGAATCTAAACTCTGAATGGTTATCAAGCTTGTCCTTGCTGTAAGTGCCACGCTAAAAGCGATGTTTATGACCACTAAACAGTATTATCTTATCTGCTTCCATATTAGACAGCCTTCACGTCACATGTCCACAATGAAGGCTTTTATTCTTTAGTCAGTGAAGAGCATCTGCAGAGCCCTTTATTGAAGACAGTTCTTTGACTATGCTCAGAAAACCTCTTTAAAGTCCACTTAGTTTCACCATACAGGCTACTGTTTCAGATGTTAAACATACCAAGAAAAATATGGTAAATGGAACAGAGCAAGCATGTCTCTGAGTTGGCAGCGCATGCTTCACTACGTTTGGCACTATCTACCAAATGAATTGGTAATACACAGTATGAGCACGTACCAATTTGCTTTTCATCTCATAAATATTTTTGGTTGGATGTTTAGTGAATAACAGTTGAAAACCTCATTTGTTCCTGAGATGAGCATGACAAAAAGTGAGCTCCACCTAAAGCTGCCAACAGGACATTCCTCTGCATTTCCAGCCTTGCTACCTGTGTGCTGAGCCAGATTTACAATCTCAATCCTCCCCAAGGCGCCACTTCTGAGACTCTTCTTGACGCACATCTGGCCTGATCTGGTTTCTCATTCCACCTAGAACATTTGAGGTTGCCTCTGTTGCAACAATGAAAGGTTTCACCACAGTTGGTGGGATTTGGCGGAGGACTCCTCCTACTGCTCCAGTTACTCCTCTGTTTTCATGCTCACGAGCAGCAGTCTCATAGATGGTTTGGGCTGTGTCCGTAATCCCCTTCAAGAAATTAAAAGAAATCAGTTACACTGAAAAAGAAAAAGCAACCTCTCCTAATTTTCGGGAAATTTTAAACTGCTCAGCATTTCTCATCTTGGTGATTTGTATTGTAGCTGTAGTACAACTATACTGATACAAATAAGATTTAGTTGTTCTTCTGTGAACTCAGAGATGTAAGTATTTCATCTGACTTCCAGTGGCACATCTTGTGCGTATGGGAAAAAGCTGTGCGGTAATGTGGGATATTAAAAAATGACAGAGTTCACTGGAAAGTCAGCTGAGACCTTACTTCATAGACACCATACCATGTGTAACTAAAAGTACAATACAAAAATACAATAAAAACAGGTCAGCATTCTAATTTATAACATGCTGTAAAAGCTTTCACTTCTTTTAAATCCAGCATTATGATTAAACTCTACCTCAGAATTAACAGTAACTCCAAAGGGAACAGGAAGGCGGTGGGCAGGAAGCAAGGATGGATGATACGGTGCAGGAAATCAAGTTTACAGGATTTACAATAGTTGTAAACCATCACAGCTGTAGAGCACTCACGTCCTATTCACACTTATCTGCATGATATCTTAGTTTACTTCTGCTTTTGCCATGCAAGGTTTCTGTTGGTTTAAGTTTACTGATGAAGACAGTCTTGTTCAAAACCTAAATCCTCTTCTTTATTTGGTCAGCTTAAACTAGCATCTGTTAATCTGTTAGTCACTTTTGCACTCACCTCTTTTACGACACTGTAGGCTTTGGCTACACCTTCCCGTAGATCTACTGGCTGATGAGCTAAACGATGGCGAGGGAATCGCTTGATCTTTTTTGCTTCAATAAAGGTAGGCCCTGGTGATACCATGTCATATGCAGTTTCTGCAGCTGCCTGAAGATCAGGAGCAAATGCAAAACATGTAAGAAGTCTTATGGTACCCAACCACAAATTTAAACTACTAAGAGGGTGACATCATTGAAATAAAACAATTCTTATTCCACAAATAATACTCATTTACATAAGATTACGGTTTTGTACAAGAACTTCTGGAATGGGTGCGGCTGTAACTATACATTTAGTTCCATAATGAAAGAATGAATGTTGTGGGTTTAGGTGGGTTTTCTCCCCTTCTAATTGTTGTCTCTTCAAAGGCATCCTCTAATCTGCATGAAATGCTCAAGATAGAAACTGAACATTTGATCAATATTACGTATTTCTTACAAAAACACAAGAACACACATAATCCCACTCGTGAGTAATACCACTTTTTTTTTTTACAATATATGTTCAAGCTAAAGCACATACACAATTTTTGCAAAATCAGGTGGTAAAAGTGTATTTTCATTATGTATTTTACAATAAGGAACATAAATTCATTAACTCTTTAATCCAAGATTACCTTGGGATTACGTTGGGATTAAATCCAGAAAAATTTTATAGACTTTGTGTACATCAACACAAATAGTATTGGGTTTAGGTTTTGGGGGTTTTTTCCTTTGTTGGTTTTGTGGGCTTTTTTTTCTTTTGTTTTGTTTTAAATAAGCACAGATAAGTTGAGATTTTTAAAAAAGGCAAGAATCTATTACTGGAAACTACATATGTGAAGAACTCATCTTTATCAATATAAAAGATCTTTTAGTGAAGCTGAAAATTTTAGTATTAAACTGTACATTGTAATACATCAAAGCCATAAGAAACATGTAGCAGCTTGGGTGTTCAGCAGTATTTTAACACAATTTTCCAACTACTGCATTTGATGCCATAGTTCTCACCTCACAGACTGATGAAAACTCTGCCCAGTCCCTGCTTTCCTATTTATACAGCTGCTTTTTTTTTTCCTTTTAAATACATATTCCCAACCTTAAATTTACAGCATTAAGATACTAGTTTAATATAAAGCACTTACTAGGAGCACTTCTCATTTTATGTCTAACTTCAGGAGTAATACACTATACCTGTATAGTCTGAACCATTCTGTTTGTCAGCTCCAGTGCTGCCATTGCAGTGGAAGTACCAAAAGAAGCTGCTCCTCTTTGAAAGCCCCTGACGATACGTCCATCCTTCCGGTACTGCTCTATTGGCAACCACACCAAGTCCTTCAGACCTTGGACTGAAAGTGAAGACAGAACACCATAGTCAGAAAGTTCTCTTAAATAAGCAGAATGCCTTGAAAGGAAGTGAAAACAAGGGTCAACATGGTTTGTGGTGAGCTTTTAGTGAGGGAGAGGTGTTGTCTGGTTTTTAAGAAAACTGTCATGCGTCTGAGAAGAAATAAGAATTAACTTACCCAACTGCACTAGCGAATGCATAGGCCCTACTCCTCCCAAAATTCCTGGTAGCTGGTTTTTCTTTATATCATTAAGCCATTCACTGATGGCATAGGAGAACAATTTATCCACACCTAACAAACTAAAATAAATAAAATTATTATTTTTTTTAAACATACAATTCCCAATAAGAGAAATGCATTCATTATTCACTGAAGTAAAAGATGTCATTTAAACAAAAGAAAAGCTTTTTCAAGTGTCATCTTTTGACACTTCAAGAGTTTATCACCAAGACTAGCACATATATTAAATACTGTTCTGAATGAGAAGTTATTCTTGAATAACATCATCATTGAAAAAAAACGAGACTCAAGAAATATTTGTAAAGTCAAAAAGCATCTTGGATTTCAGAAGTACATCTTAACAGAAAATTTGCTTTGCATTTGCTATGTTCAGTTATTCACTATAAACTTGTTCAATTTGCAATAGCAATGTTCATCTACATTTCAATAAACTTACCCGTGTCTGTAACAAAGTCTCTTCAGCTTTAATTCTGAGCAGTTCAACTGAGCAAGCCCAATAAGAATCCCAGCCAGTGTTCCCTGTAAGTGAAATATTTTATTGTCACATGAATTTACTTAACCTGTTCAACTTGTGAGAAATAATTTCACCATCTCAACTCTTACTTTTAGGTATTTCTGTCCAAACAGATTCTCCTCCAGTCTTCCAAAAGCTACTTGTTACAGTGCTACAAATTACGTTACCTGAAAACTTGCATGAGATGAAATTTGGCTTAACCTGCTACTCTAAGAAAAACATCTGGATACAAGACAGCTTCTTCAGAAATAATAAGCCATAATAAATTATGTAAACATAGCTCTGGCTTTAGTATGTTCCAGGCATTCTAAAGCTACTATATTTCACGTTTTGATTTCTGACAGGTGGGCAAATTCAAGAAGTTGCTGCTTTCACTTTTCCATATTTTCTTACTGATTGGCTGTGTCAAAGCACAAATCTGGTTGTGCAAACAGGATTTTTTGATGTCTGTTTCTAAACGCAGTATAATAACCAGTGAATATTTTAAGAATAATTATGAGCATTTTTTTGCATTTATAACAGATTCTGCCATTGCTTCTGAGGCCCACATGTTACTTGATTGCAAGGGAAGGAAACAAAGAGAAAAAAATGACATTTTATTCTGGCATTAATAAGAAAAATAAAGTGCACAATTCTCATATCAGACAATGGAATCATCCTTTGAGGGGCACTGCAGCTATGTACTATGATTTCAAGCCAATCATTGAGTTCATAAATGTGTCATGCAAGTTCCATTCTGAGTTAATCAGACCTGGAGGATCCACCCCTTAGGTTTCAAATTAAGAGTGAAACAAGGTTAAGCTTTACTGAAACTAATGAGAAGAAAAAAAAAAGTGTTCTATATTTGTCTTGATCACATTAATAATGAGTAAGGAGCATAAAAATATACCCCCACTCATGGGGGTTGGGGAAAAACAAAACAAACAACATCAAATTTTTGTTCTATAGCATCAGCATTATACACAAACCTGATCCATCGATACATGTTTGCCGTGGTAATCAAGCCGTATTGGAACTTCTGATGTGAAACGAAATTCTCTGCAACATAAAAAGGAAATTTCATAGTGAGATACATGAAAAGGAAATAAAATTATTTATCCTTCCAAAAGAAACTCCTGGTTTCGTATCCTCCTGGAATAGAATGCCATAGTCTTTTCTGTAAGCCATAAATCCTCTAGTTATTGTGTTAGTACTTCAGAATAAATGTACAAAATACTGTGGCAAATTCAGCTTTTCTTGGTTTATTAACATCAGATTAGCATTTGTAATAAATTTAACAGTTCTGCAGAAGTGCTACTAATCCTGCAAGTGAACGTCTTTCCTCAATTTTCGCAGTACAATATTCAGTTAAAAACAAACAAACAAAAAATATTAACAAACAAAGAAACCCCATAAAATGATGGCTTTGTAGGAAAAATTTAGTCCTGCAACAAGAACTTAATAAAAAATTCTGCTAGTGATGTATATGATGAAATAGAACCACAGCGATGCTCTTACGATTCAGCTCTGCATTGCTTACTAAAGCACACATCTGTTGTTCAAGGCACTTACAATCTGAATATACGTGAAAAAACTTCTGCATAACAAGCTACAATTTTCACAGTCACTTCCTACTCAGGACTACATTAGAGTTTATCTTGTGATATTTTAATCTTATACCTCTCCCATGATATCCTTTTCCTTTATATACTCTCATTTCTGGTTATATTAGATTTACTTTATATTGTTAGATGTAAGAATATAAACAATGCTCTTTTTATTTATTTGTAAAACATCTCATTACTGGTTCTCTACATGGCAGAGCTTTAATTAATTTTTATTTCCTTGTGCACAATAGTGTTCAAAAGTTAATAAAAGTCATTAGTTACTGTCCTGTGATAGAAATAAATACATCTGCCTTCCACACCCAGTCAACGAACAAACAAAAAAATGCACCTTTGCCCTAAGGTCTGTATAGTTTATCATCACCTTTCCTTAAAACATTCAGTAGAACAGCTGTGTGTCACTGGAAATTTTGTAATGAAAGTTTACCTGAAAAATACTGGCTGATCACTGTATGACGTCGTTTCTTGTGAGAAATTATCATCATCTCCATTAACCACATCCATAGAGTCAATGCTACCATTTTCATTTGCTTGCTTGTGTGATGAGAAAGAAATGACTGGACTTGGTTCCTTAAGGCTGCTGACGTGCCTGGGCAAACTACACGTAACTTCAGCACCAGGAGACTTTTTAACTAAGATAAGAAGTTACACACAGTAAACTGACTCACATTTTTCACAGAAAGATTGCATTTATACCATTAACTGTGTCCTTAGTAAGTTCTAACATTAGTAGGACTTACTAGCAGGACAACATTTAGACTTTCAGTTATTAACCAAAATTATTACATGCAGCTTAAGACGAGATTGATGCATCAGCATAAATAATCCCTCTGGTTTTAATGGCAGAACTGCAGAGTGCTTCATTACCTATGCATTTCAGTATGACATCTCAGCAGAAATAGGTAAAGTGTAGCTGCTAACAAATGCACAAATACAGTTAATAGTGGAAATATGCTTTTCAGTATATACTGCTTTTGCGTCAGACATTGTAGTTGATTAGAAGTACTGCTTTAGCTGCAGACATACAGCATTTAATACCTCTTCCATAAAATAGTATGTCTATCTAATAGTTTGAAGTTGTGTAACATAGAGTTCAGTATTATAAATAAGCAGCACACTCTGTTTTATCTAATAATTACATCATATTATATACACAATTTTCAGTTTTTTCAGAAGCTCTTATTAAATATGCTCCAATTTCGGTGAAACCTTTTATACAATCGAGATCCCAGGTGTTGAAGACCTTTGTTGATAATTATAAAATACAAAGCTAAAATACCCAAAGATTCTGTGTTCCAAAAAATCAGTAATTCATGTTAGTGCTCAAACCCCAACACGAGTTTTTATACACACAAGATTCACATCTGAATTTATAGAATATGTACCCACATTAAGGGAGAACAAAGATGCACTTTTATGCTAGAATTTTGAAAAGTATACCTTCAGGATCTGGAGTAACTAAGAGTTCTACTTCTGTAGAAAGGCTAGTGAAAAAGTCCTTCAGGAAAAACAAGGCATCCTAATGACAAAAAATAAAACACAATCAGATTAAAATAAACACAAAGACCCAATTCTCTAAAAATATTACCTATTATTGCAGCTCTATTTCTACACAGTCATGAAACAAAACACATTTCTTCTTTTTGATCCTTTAACATGTGCAGAAGCCACATAAAATCTAGGACAGAAACCAGGAAGATCCTCTGGCCATTGCCTGCTGCTACATATAAAATGATTTCATGATAAATCTAGCTCTGTCTTAAAAATCCAGGGTTGTTTTCATCACTTGTACTGTAATTTTGGAGACTGTTCCAGAACCCAGGTGCTTTAATGGCTACAACATTCTCTCTCATTTCCAATAAAAGGGTATTTAAGTACAGTTTCTATTCTAATACTGTCAAAGTCAGTCAAATCATTACAGATCACCACTGCTTCATTAAAAGTCGTTAATATCTGTGGTGTTAATGTTCTAAAGTTATTACATCTCATTTTCTTTTTCTGACAGATGCATCACACTGGTGCCTTATCTATCCTGTCATTAATGATCTGGACTTTCTTTTCCATTTTTGTTTCCAACTGATAAGAAAGACAGATTAAGTAGTAATGACAAGTTTTCTCATATGACTGCATGCAGCCTGCCCCATGCTTCCAAAAGAGCTGTGGTTAATTTCACAGAAGTTGTAAAGGTGAATTCTGTTCATGGTACAAAAGATAAAAGGCTTTAACAAGTACCCAAGAGGGAACACATTTCCTCACTAGATGGCAGTATTTCCAAGCTATTTTTTCTAGAGGAAATTATTGCAAACTAGACAGAGTTCAATTTTTCTAATAGCAACATGAAAACCTCGTCTCTAACATATGTTGACACAAAGAGAAGGCAGATGTGGAACTCCTAAATTAATACCCCAAACCCAAACATCTCTCTGAAGATGACAAATTAAGCAGGAAATGCCTCAACAAAGAGTATATGCACTTTATATTTGCATGCCCAAACATATGTACCTTCCTTACTTCTTTAAAAAAATCCAAATGTTTCTCGAGTACATCAAAAATACTTTGAACAAAGGTTTGCTAAGGAAAGTAAAACAATTTCTGTTCTTCCTGCCACTGCAGTTGACAGCAAGACCAAAGCCTTCAGAGTAAAAGAAGCATTTCTTGAGTGTCAAGTGCCCTTGACTAAAATGTTGTGAACCACTTCTGGTTTAATGATTAACGTTTTCAATTAAAAAAAATGAAGCCACTTCATGAACAAAGCCAGATGACTCAAGAATAAGTACATGCTTTTTAAAAGCCATGATTCCAAAACCTTTGAGGTTATCAGATGTCTTAGGAGGAAAACTTATTGAATAAACAGCCTTGTCAACAGATATTCTAAGTTTTTAAATTAAAAAACAAAAATGAACCCAAAAACCAACCTGGTCAATATTGAGGCGAAGTGGCATTAGTGAAACACGTAAACAACATTCCTGTGGGGATCTGCCAGACTCTGGACGGACATGTAATGCTTTAACTGTTAACTGAAAAAAACCAATAAGATAAATAGAAGCACATTCACAATTATTAAATCTCAGAACACTAACTAGGAAAAATATTTAATGCAAAACCTCTGTACTTATCTGATTATAACTGCTAATATTATTAGCAATTATAAAGCTAGTATTGAATAAAAACTTACTATGAATGTAATAAAAATTAGAGGAAACCCCCAAAAAATTAATAAATCCTTTATACAACTAGTAAGACTTCAGTATACCATAAAACTACAACTCTGTATGTGTAGTGAAGTCTCATCACAGTCATACAAGTGGACATTTGTTCAAAACCAAATTGTGAAAACTACCAAAAGTTGTCCTGCACATCTACTTTTTTTAACTGACACAATCTCAACAACATTAATACCTGACATGCTAGCATTCAAACTCACTTTTGAATCAGTTTTAATATCCACAAAGAGTCAAGCAAACTATCAACAAATTATATTACTTCAGTGTTCCATGAACTCATGCTTTTTCTTGCGCAAGATTTCTAAGAAAAGTACAAAACCCCCACAATGATAGTTCAACCACTGTAATTGTAAAAAATTAACACATTTCTAACATATTTCATAACTGTACCATGTTTGAATGTGCTTTTCTGGGCATCTCCTTACTGCAGTAGAGATAGAGAAATTTATTCATCTGTGATGTAGCTAAGCGATCTCTAATCTCCAGGTCTTGAACAATAAAAACCTGTCGGGACACTGGCTGCTCCAACAGACAGGATTCACCTTCTGCACCACATGGAGGGTATACCTCATGCTGGAATTTCACCTTTTACAACAGAAGGAAAACCAGCATAATCAGTTTCAGTGAAAAAGAGCATTTCACAGCAGAATACTATTTAAAAAAACAAACAAAACAGAAAATCACACCACACATAGGAATTTTAATAGCTGTCTACTATTTTAAATCTACAGGAATAATACTGGGATTTCTGAAAACTATTCAGCTTTTTACATGTAGCAGTAGAAATCTTCCAATTTCTAGCTGTGTATATATTCATATCTTAGGATGCAAATTCAAGTCAAAACAAAGAGTCAGTATAAGACAATGAACAAGTTTCACTTTTTGTTTTAATATTGACTCTGCTTTTTCCTCTCAATCCTGACATTCTTCTTACTTCATGGTGAAGCCTGTATCAGGCAATCTTGCAATTCTTGAATCCTGCACCCTCTACACTTAAGAAAGTAAGATTTCTTCCCTACCAATTGACTTCTCAAGTCGCTTCTTGCAGTCTTATTTCCTTTTTCTTTACTCACTTTAGTCCATATAAATTCTAATTCATTATTTTTCTTAATTTCTAAGTAATTCTGAATTATCTTGCCTTCCCTATCTCTTAATGCAGTTCTCATGTTCAGTCACAGAGCTGTGGTAACATGCAAACCATTCCCTGTCCCACCAAACCACGCCAGATCCCGGCCTCCAGCAGAGGGCGCGCAGCAGTGGCCTCTACTGGCCTGATTTGCAAAGAAACATCCTCTGTTTGTGACATTGTCTCCTTAATAATAAGAAGAAATTAAGTCTTCCACCAAGTTAGGAGTACAAGTGGGGGAAAAAAATCTTTTTGCCTCAGTGCTAACACTAATTTATTAAATATCCACAAATTAGGAAATGGCTATACTTCTACATATGAAGTTTTCCAGAGGGAATATTAAACGCTTCCTTTCTTTCCTCTTTTTTATTGCAATGTCATGTTGTTTCTAGAAAAGGCACATCCACATACTCCAAGCAAGCTTGAAGTTCTAATTGGATGAATTTTAAGCTTTAGAAACCCATAAAGACTATAAAAGGCATTTATTTTTATGTAGTGCCTTTCATGTTTATGGAAATGTTTGATAAAGTCTTATTTTAAAAAGATTTTGTTATTGATCCATTTAACATGAACTCCTTGCCAGTATTCTTCACAAGCATCTAGTTCCTATGTTAGAGCTAAGCACAGTCTTAAAAACAACAGTAAGATACTTATGCCTGAAAGGTGCTAAATATGTCAGGGAAAGTAGCACGAACGATATTGTGATATAACTGGATGTTATTTAATATACAGTTATCAAAGTGATATGCTGAACATTCTCAATAGATCTACATGTTGTTTATTTTGCTAGAACATTTAATTTCATAACAGGCGTATCTATAAGAGAGGAAAACAGAACAGCAGTTTTAAAACTTGGTTATAATAAACAAAAACATTAAGAATATTATAATAGATATCTTCCATCTTTAGAAAAAAGTTTATTCAGCAAGTAAATGCTATGTTAGAAGAGTAAATACATCTTTTGTTACACAAATTCTACCTTCATCATCTTTCAAGTGATTGTTTAGATTTAGATACTGTTGAAAGAAATCCTACTGAACTCTAATGGAAAACTGTTATCAAAGGAATGTAACATTCACACACAGAGAGTCATGGCTGAAGCTGTTTCTGTCATTCACCTTGCTTAATTGTATTTCCATTAGGAAGTCAGGGTTTCTTCCTCTTCCCC
>NW_020897693.1:43331894-43428102 GCF_003984885.1 Neopelma chrysocephalum
GCTTAATTGTATTTCCATTAGGAAGTCAGGGTTTCTTCCTCTTCCCCCACATGCTGTATTCCGCCCATGCCTTGTTGGTGTATGAGACGGAGAACTATGGGGACTTCTGGGGAAATAGAAAGAAAAAAATACACTTTTGCAGATTAAAGTTATCTCACTGCTAATCTAAAACTAAATGCAATGGATGTAACTTATTAGTATTTTAATGGCTTTCAAAAAAACCCACTGAAATTGTGTTACTGTTAAATAAATAATTTCTGTTTGCTCTTCAAGTAATGCATGCTTAAGCAGAATGCTACGTGTATGTGTCCCACCAAATTACATTCAGAAAACATTTTCTTAATTTTGGCTGTGATAATTTTAATAACTCTTTATCTTATATGACATCCAGTAGACCTGACTCTTCCTTAAGCCCCGATCTCTTTAGGAAAATTTGACTTCTAATATTACCGAAAACAAAATTCATCCCTCCACCACCCCCTCCCAAAAAAACCAAAAACAACAACCAGCAAACCCAAACCCCAAACCCAGCTTGTCCAGGTTAAGACATGGGAAAAATACACTCTGGTGTGTGGAGTTAAACTGAAGAAGATTCTAGATGATCTTTACGGTTCCTTCCAACCCAAACCATTCTGTGATTGATTCCTTGTGAGAAGGGAGCAAAGAAGTGAGCAAGGGACACTTAACAGTGAGTTTACTCCAAATTAAAAGAAAATTAAGTATTTTTAAGGGTTCTAATCTACAGAATTACATTAAACACTTACATGAAACTTTTAGCTGGTGATGTTGGTGGTGCAGTCCCAAAATCCCTTCCACCATAAAGATGCCAAATAAGAGATATTTCCTTTACAACATAGCGTACCAGAGGAACAGGAAAATGCAGAGGAGCTTTGCTTGTATCTGTTTTTTTAACAGGTTGGCTGAAATGATTTTCCTTTATGATAATTGCATCATCAACCATTATTTTTATAACTGGCTCTTCCTCTTTTTCCTAAACAAAAAAAAAAAGTGTATAGCGTTGAGAAGATGAAATCTGCTTTCTTTATTGAGATGCCTAATTCTTTCCTATGAAAAGAAAAGCTATTCTGTATTGTCTTCTAAAGCTTATCCAACACATAATCGTTTTAGGAATGTTTCTTATAAAGTAAAGACAAAAGCATATGAAAAAAAACTAGAAGCTGAGAGGTAGTTAAAAACAGCAACAACAAAAAAACCCAAACCAAAACAAAAAAATTCCCCACCCAAACTGTAAACAAAACAAAGTACTAATTGAAAGCAAACAAAAAATAAAACACAGAAGAGCCCAGGTTACCATACTAGCACTTTTGGAAACAAACAAGCATAACTGGGAAAGTACAGCTTCTAATCAGGGATCTAGGAACTACTTCTGTCTATTAAGATGAACACAACCAGAGATACTATGAACAACATGAACACCGTGCAGAGGACGGACATCAGTGTAAAGCGACACACAAGCTTTTCTCTGAGCTTTGGCAAGGATCTTAGGTCCTTAAAAATATTGAAAGCTTAGACTATGAGAGAAATGAATAAGAGATTAGAAGACGTGCAAACTACTATTTTGCTAAATACTGGGTTTTCCCTAAAACATTTTTTCCTAACTATGCCATTACTGTAAGTCAAAATGGCAATGATAAAAGATGACTAAAATGTAGGAAAACTGCCAATACAGTTTAATGTAACATTCAGATCAGAGAACAATTACACAGTGCTGAGATAAAGAAAAATCATATCTATCTGAAAACACTTATTCCTTGCAGTAACAATGCAGAGTTCCTTTCAAACAGAAAAATTATTTTTCCGCTAGTTTGCCCACTGATAAAAAACATCACTAAGTATCCCAGAAATCTATGAAATCTATTTTGTCTCTTACATAGGCTTTTCTCTAATTCAGTTTATATATGGACTTTTTTTAGTAATTTTCAAAGGATCTTACAGCAACAGCAACTTTGGGTGCAAAAAGAATGCAGAAATCATCACTTTCTGCTGGAACATCTCCCATGGCCTCATTTATGAGGTGATGAGTGAATGAAGCATAAGTGGGACTTGAATCTTGTGAGACATTTCCACTTTCATCTGGAAACAGGAAGAGATCTGAGCAAGATGGTTCCTGAGTTTGAGATCTGTCATCCAAAACTCCTGAGAGTTGAAGAAGGGTGGAGAAAAAAAAACATGTTTCAGTGGAAAAATCCTAACAAAATATGAAAATTATTTAAGAATTAACAAACATTTGTTAGCTTCAATTACATCAAGAAAATTTGGTTATTATATCTTGAATCACTTCCTACTATAAATAAAATACAATTTTCAAAATTAATCCAGTATACAATTGAAAGTGATTACAATATAATCATAACTAGTTACTAGCAGAGATGAACTCAGAAAAGATAGGAAAATTATTTGCAAAACCCCCCACAGATACAAAAACCCAAAACCTGCCAAATGTAGATCAAGCATTTTCATGTCCAAGTTTCTCATTCTGGTAGTAAGACCACAGGATCAATAACTTTCAGTACTACAGTGACTGCTCACCTTCCACCATCAAAAAGACCAGACAACACAGAAATAATGACATTCTCTATTTGCAGTACAAAATCCTTAGCAAATTTAAACCTGAATTACACTCTAGCCATGATACAGGAGCCATAATCCTGTGATAAAATCAACTTATCTTGTTCTATCTGCTAATGGAAAGAATTCCTCACAGCCAAAAGTTCTTCCTGTGACTCAGACCTGTACCATCTTCCTGGACTACCTTCATACACACAAGAGAGGTCGTTGATTCCTCCACATTGCAGTATGACATATAAACTTACACCCAATGTTAACCTACAGTCTTACAGAATTGGGGTCTTGAAAGATTCCTTCCCTGCTGCTTCAGTATGTCAGTAATGTGTATTTGACAAGAATCTGCATTATTGTTATTAAAAGCAAGAATCTGTTTCATAGTTTGAAAACTTCAGACATCATAAGTATGCGCTCCCATTCTTACTGCACCATCTCTACATACACAAAACTTTCAAGCCCACTTTCTTTCCAAAAAGGCTGTACTTTGTGTGTACTTATGCCTTTAGAGGATTCTTACCATTAGATTCTGGTTTCATGGCAGAAGTAGTCTGTTGAGTCTCAATTTCTTCCATTGCATCACTCATCAAATCCCGCAGAATCTGTTGCTCTGATTCAGCGAGGACTGGTCCGTGGGAAGATGGTTGGCTAAAGGTCTCTACCTGTAGGAGAGGAACTATACATACTTACATCTGAAAGACAACTGTAATGTTGTGTCGAAAAAGATTTTGCTAGAAAAGCTTGATTCACACCTCTTAAACTGTAAGAAGAAACACCTTTACTTGATAAATAATCGAGTACATTGAAACACCAAGCTAGATAATTCATAGAGTAGGTGAGAACATTATGGTTTAGGATATTTAGATAATGAGAGTACCTAGACAGCTCATATATGTCCTAGAATTTCATTCTTTGGATAAGAATAAAGTATAACAGGTAAACAGTACAAAACATTTTAAAATATTTAGTGACCAAAGCAGAAAAAAAAATAAAATATTTTTAGAGTAAAATAATGTAAGTGAGATACAATCTGTTAATTTCTTCACAGGAAATCTCACGCTATTTGGAAATAGAATGGGGATTAAAATTAAAACATATTACCAAGAAGCACAAAGTTACGTTGATATTATTTTGCCATGTTATACCTTCATTTTTGGCTTGCTAACTCCACGTTTAACCTCTGTCTTAGCAGGTGGATGTAAATCACCGTAACTTGCAATATATTGTATGAGATTCATTAGTGCAGCACACGAATCAGAGCAGGTACGAATATGGATTACATCGCTGGAACAGTGCAGCTCAAAACGTGGTTTGGTCTAGATAGCAACAATAAAAAGGTAAGAATGCACTTCAAATCATCCTAGGATTTCATAAAAATAGCATCTTTACACAGTTGTTTTTAAATTAATTTACTTAACTAGTCAAAAAGGATTTAAAAGAAATAGCAAAATGAAGGAAAGTTTTTCAGTTTATTTGAAAGTACAATAAGGTAATTTTCAATCATAATCTCTCATGGAGATTTTAGATTTTACTTTGTCTATGACTAAATACTTACTCTTTCTCCCTCAGAATCAGATTTTACTGCTGTAATGGTTAGTTCCAGCAGTCCCATATCCATAACACGAACATAATCTGAAAAATTATAATTAGAAAAAAATATTAAGACAATAACAAACACAATCCTTATTAAGTATTTCTTGTTATTACACTACCAAAAATAGCATTAAAAAAGGTTTTTATCAAAATCTTTTATATCTCCACATTTCCTTCTCTTATGAGGATTAGTCTCCGAGTTCAAGTTTCAGCTACTCAAATCAAGAACTCAAATAATTTCAATCCAATATATCACTCCCACTGCCACCATCTGTGTGCAATGTAATCTTTTAAGGTATTTATCCTCATCCCATCTGTGTGAGTTAGAGAAAGAGGCACACACAAGTTGAGTGACTAAGCATTCTACCAGTTTTTTAGTTGAAGTTAGAGAAAGAGAACACATGTTCACATACTACTCATCTTTCAGTGCCATGAATAACTTATTTCCCCTCTTTTCTTGTTTAAACAAAACAGGTATACCTTTACTGTGTCCTTTAATAGAGATCTCTTACCTAAACTAAATACACACATTTGTGGGTACAAAGATTCATTATTTTTCCAATTCATTTGTTAAATATTGATTTAAGTTCCTCAGTCCTTAAAGGTTCTTACTATTTCAACGAGAGCAAACCAGTTGGTATCCTTTTCAGAACCTAGAACTCTGTGCCATATAGCACTTTGAAGTTCAACTATTCTGAGTACATCTCATAAAATGAGATCTCTTTTCTATGAAAATTTCTTCCTGTGAAACTCCAGATTTTTAAAAATATGCTTTTTTCCAATAGCCATTATGAAACTTTAACAAAACAATGGAGGAATTGCAAGTTGCTCTTCTCTGACATACTTCTGAACAAATCTAAACTTAGAGCACTCAGATGTTCATCAACTGTGCTATTCACTCATATTCAACTTGCTGCTCCTTATCTCCTCAGACCTCTTCTTCAATAACCTTTATATACGCTGAATATGACTAATTTTGCTATAGGCTCTACAATTGATTAGTCACATCTAAAACATCCTTACCTCTATGGAGGTTGACCATAACAGTATTGCACTTGTCAGACAAATGCAAAGCAGCTTCATCTAAAATTATCCTAGAACACAAAACAAGATAAAAGATGCTAGACAAATGCTGTACAATCAACCAGTTGAAAAAAATTGGTATAGGAAAAAAATACTTTAAAACACAAATATAACTAACGTATCTTAAAGGCAAACTCTTCACTTTAACTTTTCATAATTTCCAAATCCACTGGCAATTAACTACGGTAACATATTTTCACTATCACTAATTATATTGGTTTTGTATTTCAGTTTATATATTTGATCCTTACTAGAATAAGAAATAATGCTTTTGACATACAGAATTGTCACTTATTTCCTTTCTTGCCTTTTTCTCTTTTTGATAAAGCTAACATACACATTTGTTTCAAGGGTAATTTAAAAAGTTTTATCAATAAAATCAAGTAACTTGGTAAGTGCTTCACATCAGAACGCGTATAACAATGAATATTCAACTGAAGTTGCAAGAAAAATTATTAGAAGTTACAGAGAAGTTCACTAATCACTAAATATTTAATTAATTAATATACTGTTTCCAAATAACAAATATTTAAGAAATCTTAAGGTGTTTCTAATTAATAAAACGGACACAACAACATTTCAGTACATCTTCCAACCTTATTAAAAATGCAAAATTGCTGGTTGTTAAAGAAAGCAATCCAAATAAAAAAATATATTAAAAGGATTACACATAAGCAAAGTATATTTTAAAATATGTAAAGCAGTGTGATCATTAACACAACAAGAATGCTTCCAAGGCCAAAAAAGCAGACAGGTGCTACAAGTTTCACAGGAGCTTCCATGAATTACAATCACTTAAATCATACCTGAGAGTAGAAGAGGATTTATCTACTGCAACACTGCTTGAAATGCTGAAAGTTTCAACAGTAAGTAGAGATCTGACTGGCAAAAACAATGGCCTAACAACAAATAGGAAAAACAAATTAATACTCTGTACCTATTTAGAAATGCAATCAAAGCCTTACAGATGACCTAACTACATCTTCCCAGTCCTAGGCAAGTGTATATCCTATTTTAAATTGCTTCCACTTTAAAGGGATTTCTGTTAAGTACTTTTTCCAAAAAAGCCTAAATAAATATTCTTTTTAGTATGTAAACTCAGACATTCTGGAAGAATAAATATATAGCTGCAGTGCCACCAAGTGACATACACTCGCATTTTATTTACCTGTAGTCAAGAGCACAACTCCATAGATGTACATGAAAAGTTGTAATTGTAGCTGGAGGATTATATCCCAGAACAGGCTCATCAGAAATATTTAAAAAATATAAAATCTAAAAATAAAAAAACATATTATTTTAATAGTTCAATATCTGTTAAATAAATATTCAATCATCTATTGCAAAAAAGAAAATCTCTTAACAGGTACGACAATTACAAGATTAGTAGAAAGAAAAGGAGTGAACAGTCTCAGATATGTAAAGGTGCTTATTCAGTGTCTTTTTATAGAAAAGCAGAGAATGGAAACAAGGCAAAAAAACTCCATCAAAATTGCAGCTTCAAAAGTATGGAAAAGACCCAAGTGGGTCCTTGTATAAAGTCTCACAATTCATTTTTAAAATCTTGCCAAAATGCAGTTTCATTCATCCTTCTTTGCAGTTGTTACTACAGTATTATCATTTTCTTTGCTCTCTGTCTAAAAAGTTAACTTTTCTTGTAATACTGAACATTGTTAAAGTTAACTTCAAGATATCCTTCTTTTTTGGGGGCTGGAGTGGAAAATATGCTCAGAACCAGAAATATGTGCACAAGCATTGTACATACAGATTTTTCAGGTATTACCACATAAAATAAACACCTATCCTCCTCTTTAAGATCTGTCATAGTTCCTTATCAAATCTGTTACACTATAAAAGTTCTTCATTTATTCTAAGCCTGAGGCATACCATCGCTGCTAGCCTTTTCATTGTTTCCTCTAACTGTCTCTTTGGACAATTTTTTATCTCACCCCTCACCCTCCAAAAGAGATTCCCAAGTGGTTTATTAATTGAGCAAAAATTCATAAAGCAAATATGGAACACGGTTTAAAGCAGGTTACACGAACCCACAGGAATATCATTCTAAGAAGAAAGTAATGACACAGCAGAATCTGAAGCCCTAAGTTCAGCTCCATGAAGTTATACAATATCAATGCATATAAATATAAGCACACCATACATACCGCATGATAAGAAGGATAAATTTGAATGTCAGGGTTTACTGTCTGTAATCCAGTATGGTGTAAGTACATGCAACTACACTGCTACTGTGCTAATGGCATGTCCTGCCTCACATGTGTACACACACAGGGTCTCCAGCCCTGGCTGCTGTGCTGTCCCTCTGCATCCACACCTGTAAGTACAACTCTTCTCATTCAGAAGTGTTTGTGTAAACTGCTGCTTACTACCTCCCTACTGCTCTTCAAACTATGCAAAACAGGGAACATACAAGGGAGAAACAAGACTTGAGAAATCAAGCGAACAGAAGGGAAAAATGGGGTAATGCTTTCAGTGATGCAAGTATTTTGCTTGTTTTGTGGGTGAATTTTCCCTAAAGAATTATTTAAATACTTGAATCTCATCCAAAATTCTTAAAAAAACCAAAAACAAAACCACCAAAAAACCCAAACACTAAAACAAATCACAACAGAACAAGATAACTCCCACCCCACCCCGAACCTCTCTGACATGTAGTGGATTTAGGATGATGAGAGGAACTGTACCAAGTGAATACACAAGTAATAATTTAAAAGCAAGACTAGAGCCTATCAGGGGTCTCAAAAAGAGACAAGAAAGGAAGAATAACGCTTTCAAAAGAAGAGTTTGATAATAAGACATAGCTTAACACCAAGATTTTCCATCAAGATTTAGTTTGATACTCAAACCTATTAAAACAATGAGATTAAAACTGAAGATGTAGTTGAGAAAACTGTAGCAACCTGACCTGTTCATGCCAGCTTAAACCTGAAGGCAGTACTCTGTGCTGAAGGGTGGCTCCTCGCAATCCAACAGCAACTAGAAATTCCTGCACAACAAAGTTGCATGACTTAGCTTACATGAAACACACGTAACTATTTGGCATTTAGATTATGAAATAGTATCATCCCTTTGTTCCCAAAATCTTCAAGTGTATAGAAATGAAGAAAGGACTGGGCCAGGATTAAGCATTCAAAAAACCCTGCTTCCCAATACAGAAACCCTGGCTAATAGTCTCATACCTTTTGCAACAGCATAGTTTGGAAATAACAGTTTTGTGGTGGTGATGGAAGAAAGGCCACCTGCACATTCAATCCAGGATTCACCAGAAACTACCAGGAGTACCAACTCAATGTAGTTCTTTCTTATGCTGTTCAAATCTGAGTCAATTCAGCCCCCCACAACACTTCACAGGTCTGCAGCTTCCTTCTCTAGATAACTCCAACCTGTTTGTCACCAGCTAAGAGGTCATGTTTTAGCCACACCAATGAATGCTACTGTTATTTAGCTATGTCACTCGAAATAGGTAAGCAAATGCTGCCTATCAGATGACACTGCTGGTAAACTGAGCAGAAAGCTTTTAACTCTTTATATTTGTTCTTGTCCGTTTTGGCACCAGACTAAAACTCAACAAAATAAACAAAAAAAAGAAGAAATTCCTTCAGTAATGAAATGCAGCATGATTAGCAAAGTGAAACACTGGAAGAATTAGTAAATTATACTGATAATTAAATTTTAGAATCCACTCATAAGATTCTAATAGAAAATTACAGTTTGAGGATGAATGTCTCAGACCTACATGGTTTGTTTATCTATAGCCCTTGTAACTCCACATCCTGATGCTTCCATATAAAGTGAAGTAACTCAAATAATACATAAAAGCACAAATGTAAAAACACAAACCTTTGTATTGCTCTCTACTTTATCTGATTGGATTTTGACTGCAACAGTCAGCATACTTGGACTATCCACTCCCACACCATCTGAAGTAGTCCTGCTAAGACCATCTTCTTCAGAAAAACAAATAGTAGGTTCTAACCAATGGGGACGTATTGTGCTGGGCAGTCGTACTTCAGAGGAAGGGACAACCCCATCTACCAAACCTGCAAAGAGATTTTAGAATGAGTTACCTCAGGCTTCAAAGCTGTTACTGATGGAAGAGTGAAGGAAAATCCCTTTTATGCTTTACGCTTATAAAATTATTTTAATTATCAAAGTTAGTCATGAACACTGACAACCAAAAACTGTGAAGGGAAGGTTACAGGTGATCCAATATTTAAAACCAGGGTTCAAGCTAAAATCTTCAGTCTGACTACAGGGTTTAAGTTTTTTATTTGCCCAACAAAATGGTAGAGGTGAAATAAAGGACAGATCTCCAACAGTTTACGTGAAGAATAAGAACATGTGTCTCCATTTTATGAGACAGGGCCACGCTAACCCCTAAACATACAATAATTAAGCCTTGCCCTGAAAATACCACTGTTTCAGAAACATATGAGGGGAAAACCTTAAAAAGTTTAACTAAATGGGGGCTACCAGCCATACAAACTACACAGTCAAAATTCTTCATTTGCTGACTACAACTAACTACCCAGGAAAGACACAGCAGCTGCTGGTACCCTGTAACTTTTTGAATGAAACAATCAATAACATGTAGGAAGCTAGTAAAGAACAGACTGTACAGCTAATTTGACAGAGGATCACAATATCAATGAAGACCAGCAGTTGCCAAGGAAAAGTTTGAGCTAAACTAAGTAAATACAGTTATCATAAAGTTGCATTACTGTAGCCTTTAGAAAGTTTAGCCATGAATTAAATCTGTTGTGCCAAATGATACACTACCAAAGAAAAAAAGAAAAAAAAAAATACAGCCTTTCTCCTAAAAAAATGCAAGCTTATCTCAAATTAAATTTAGTCCCAAAGACATGTCAATGCCACCCCTACCTTGATGATATAAATTGAGGCTGCTAGAATGGAGACAAACATAGTGCCTGTCCTCAAAGCCTTCATATTTAGTCACGCTGAAAAGGGAACCACTGTTGAACTCAAACCAAAATTCACCGTACTTTCCTTCCAGTGTATTTCCATCATCCTGCTGAAGGAAGGACAGAAAGGATAAAACTATTGTTTGCTGTATTTAGACAGTCTAAACTAACATAACACTTGCTACCAATACATGTTTTTCCTGCTTTTATTTTAGTTATTCTCATGTGAAGCAAAGTAAACACAATTGGCAAAATACTGTATTGCATTATTGCCTAGTTATAGTATAGTAGTATGAACTTTACAGAACTACCGTTAAAAACACTAGTTCTTTCCAAATAAGTACATACAGCATGAAGGGACCCTGTGGTCAAAACAACAAACAACTTTTTCCAGTCTCAGGGCCTCACCTTTACATCTGTGAATATTGACACTAATCCATGTGTCACATTCAGCAGAACAGACAAAAAGCTTTGCGAGTTCTTATTCTGTGAGTCCAGCTTTTTCCTTCTGCGTGAACGATAGTTTGGATCAACAGTGGAATAATACTGTAGTGTTTCTTCCTCAGATCCACTCTCATCATCTAATAGATAAAATGAAAAACAACTCATTCTCTAACTAGTACATATATTATGCCAATAATTCATTTTTCCATTGGTAATGCAATTTAATTTCACACTTATTTTACTCAAATAAACAGTAATCTACATTTTGTCTTCTTGGTTTAAGTTTTCTCCTAAGTTCACAAAATCTTTCCACTAACAGCTTAATCACTTCAGCCAATTATGCTTCTATATCACTATAGTTCTAGATGATTTATTAAGTGTATTACCATAATTAACTGCAGATTTAAATTGACTAAAGCTGTCTTTACTGAAAGTGTTGATGAGCTGGCTGGCCACAGATAGTCCAACACCATAAGAAAGGTTTTCAAATGTTTCTACAGGAGATGGAGCTGTGGGTTCCCACAACAATAAATCATTGCTGATCCTAGGAAGAAATACATTGTCATTACACAAAACATATGACTACATTCCCACTTCATATTAAGTCAGTCAAGCACATTTTCTTTGCAGACTTCATATAACAGATTTCAGATTCCATAAACAAGATAGAGAAAAAAAGTTCAAGAGCACAAGAAAGAATAATATATTAATGTATAAAAGCAATAAATAATGAAAGTAACCTTTATTCTGTAATTATTGTATGTGCATATTAAAGTCTAATATTTGACAGTGACACGAAAGCCTCTATAAGTAGGTACATATTAGCTCAGTAGGTTGGAAGGGGTGAGAAAATCCTACTTTCATCACATCAGTTTTCAACCAAGTTGCAGGAAAAATTTGTTCTTTTGATTTCAAGTGAGTGTGTCTGCTATGGTAAAGACAGATGTGACACTCAGTGCAGAAATATTCCAACAGAATATTCAATGGAAGGATCAGCTTTGCCACTTCGGAACTAAAAAATACTCTAGAAATGAAGTAATACCTATCAGAGGTTAAAACAGATCGGCACCTCTCTTGCATCTAACATAGCACAGTACCAATCTAGTAGTATTTTGTTGTTTTTCAGACACAAAATGAACAAAAATAAAAGCTGAACACCCATCTATAAGTTGGAATTGTTCTCTCTACACTTTTCTAAACCTTTGTAATGCTTACAAAATTAGGTTAGGGTTTTTTCCCCTGACTGCCTTGTAAACTCTAGATTTATAGATGGAAACAATAACATGGAGTGCAACAGTTTCTGAAGTACAATGATCTACTTAAAGAAGAAATCAGAAAGATTAGAGCAAAACTAAATATTGCAAACAGAGATCTGAACCAAGTATTCACTGAGAGCAAACGACTGTTTAGCTTTACCCTTTGTTCACAATATCTGCCAAACACTTCTAAGCAGAACCCTGTCATGGATCTGACCAGATGCCTGAGACAATGCTGTCTCTGATGTTAACTTGAAAAAATATTTATATAGCATTTTATGTTCTTAAATAAACTATACAAGTGCTACATCTGCTTATTCAATTGCTTTTATCAACACTGAATACAGAACTAAGAGTACAGGTCATGATAACCAAGCAAAAACAATTATCATACTTGCCTGTTGTAAAGCTTTTCATAAAAGCTTTTGTTCGGTAATGTTAAGTGAATGTTTGGTAACATGAGTTCCAGTACATAATGAGAATTGCTAATTGTTTTATCCTGAAACTCAGTCATTTCTACTACATCTCCTGGCATCACCATCTGAAAGAAAAAAGAAAAAAAAAAGCTCTTAAGTAAAAAAAAACCAAAACCCAAAAGTGGTAGCCAGAAGATGTATATCAAGTAGTGAGGATGTATTAATTTTGTCTACCATAAGCACAAAGCAATAACAAAACTTTATAGTACCTCTTCATTTTCAAACATGACCCTACGAGAAGAAAAAGGAGAAGGCTCTGGTCTTCTAATATCACAGACATCCTTCAAAGAATGAGACCCTCCTTCTTCTTCCTCTTGAAAGTTATTATCACCTTCTTCCTCCTCAGCTGCTATCCTTTCCAGAATAGAGTGCACAGCCAGAGGGTTTATTTTCAATACAATCCTGACATTGGAGAAGTTATGCAGAATAAGCCATTAGATATGCTTATAATGTTTATATTTAAGCACTGTCACATGTCCCCTAGTTCTATTGGCTTGCCACTAAATATACACAGATAAAATAGCTCAAAGACCAGGGATTTTTTTTATTAGATAGTAACGTGTTTTATTACCCACAGTAATACTGCTAAGAAAAAAAACAAAAACTTACACATACAAAGGGACATGGAAAAACAACCATCAGATGAAAGAAAATGTTACTGTCTGCTTTTTTCAATTCCATCAGCTGACCATTTAGGTGACCTTTTTTTAAGAAAAACCTGGCACTCTCCCAAAATAATGCTTGTTTCACTAGATCACTAACAGCTATTCAAAATACTGCATGATGCAGCATATTATATGTAAACACTTACAGAAAAATTTATTTGTGTCATTATAAAAGAAAAAAATCTCCCACAAACTTGCTGTCAGGAAGCCACTAAATTTTGTGGCATAAAAAGCACACAGCAAATTCTGTAGCAAATCTAAAATTGCCTCTTTAAACATCTTATTACATGCTTCAGTTGCTAGGTCCTTCTCTTCAGTAAGTCCAAAGTACCGTATTGCCTTGCATGTGATACAAGCTGCAATAATTCAGCCTCAATATAGTTATTCTTACTGTTAATCTGTCTTATTAATATATAATTTATTAGATAATTATATAATTACTATTAATATATTAATATCATGTAAATATATAACATTACTATTAATATATTATTATTACATTTTTAGGCAAAACTTGATGGGGGGGTTGTTTGGTATTCAGTCTTGAATGCAGAAGTAGGAGAAGAGGTAAAGTGACAAAAAAATTGGAGAAAGTTTCAAGTCTAATTGTTCATCTAACTTTCACTGACATTTACTCAAGTAAGATGTTTTTTATACTTCTTTTTAGGGTTCGGTTTTTTATAAATTCTTGAGGTCTTTTCACTAGTTACATGTTCTTTCTTTGCAAATTATTTTCAAGCATTTACCACACAGGCATTCTACATTAAAATCACAAAAATAACAGTGCTTCTTAAAAATCTAAACAACCCACATTAAAAAACCCCAAATGTTTTTTTTACCGAGGCCAGTCAAAATTGTCTGATGATGATGTTACATCTCCATCTGTGCCACCAGACACTTGAAAAAATTTGATTGGTGTTTCTGCATTATCTTCTTCAAATGAACCTGAATAGAAGGAGATTTTTATAAAATTAACACAGGAATGACAACTACTAACTTCAGGTTAGCTGCTCCTTAAGCTAGAGTTTAACGTAGCAATTGTCAATGCTATTTACTAAGCTACTTAGGCAACTTTGGTTGTCTCTTCCTCCAAAAAATATCAACTTTTAGAAACAAAAGTTATTTCACATTATTTTCTAGCTAGCAGTAGTTAGAAAACAAGACATTTCTAATGCACAGATATCTGCATTTACACTTATAGCATCACTACATTTTGTCACAGCCTTGATAAGTACACAAAATGACACATCAGCAGAGAAGGTTGCAAATATAAATCAGTTTCACAGATTTATTACTTTGGGAGATATTAGAGGCATGAAATTAATAAAGTTTTCTCAATGGTTATTTAGGGAATCAATCACAGAATCACAGAACCGTTAGGATTGGAAAGGACCTCTGCAGATTATCTAGTCCAACCTTTCTGCCAAAGCAGGGTCACCTAGAGCAGGTTACACAGCTACACATCCAGGTTGGTTCTGAATATCTGCAGAGAGGGAAACTCCACGATCTCCCTGGGCATCCTGTTCCAGTGCTCTGCCACCTTCAATGTAAAGTTCTTCCCCATGTTGAGATGAAACTTCTTGTGTTTCAGTTTATGTCCATTACTCCTTGTCCTGTCTCTGGGTACCACCGAAATGAGTCTGGCACCATCCTCTCAGCATGCCACTTTAAGATGTTTATATGCATTAATAAGATCCCCTCTCAGCCTTCTCTTCTCCAGACTAAAGAGACCCTGCTCCCACAGTCTCTCCTCATATGACAGATGCTCCAGATCCCTCATCTTTATTGCTTTCTGCTGGACCCTCTCCAGTAGCTCCTTGTCTTCCTTGTACTGAGGAGGTCAGAACCAGACACAGCATTTCAGATGTGGCCTCACTAGAGCCGAGTAGAGGGAGAGGATCAGCTCCCTCGACCTGCTGGTCACACTCTTCCCGATGCACCCCAGGACACCACTGCCCCTCCTGGCCACAAGGGCACATTTGCTAGCTCATGGTCAACTTGTCATCCACCAATACTCCCAGGTCCTTCTTTCCAGAGCTGCCCTCTAGCAGGTCAGCCTTCAACCTGTACTGATCCTGGGGTTACTCCACCCCAGGTGCAGTGCCCTACACTTGATCTTATTGCACCTCATTAGGTTTCTCCCCACCCAACTTTCCAGCCTATCAAGGTCCTGCTGAATGGCAGCACAGCCTTCAGGTGTATCAGCCACTCCCCCCAGTTTTGTGTGGCCAGCAACTTGCCGAGGGTGCATTCTATCCCTTCATCCAGGAGGGGATTCTTCATTTCTAGACTAGACTTCTAACTTACAGAGCTGTAGTAATCTCCCACGAAACTACAAAACTTACCTGGGAGAGAGATCCCAGAGATACACAAAATTGAAACAAACCGGTATAACAATGTAACAGAAAATAAAAGAAATACTAGCTCAGATCTCAGAAACCAAGAATGCAAGCACTACACCTATATACATTAGCCTCCTATTACTTTGTTTTCACCTATGTTAGTATTTAGTATAGAGCACTAAACTATAGCAGAGATATCTACTCAAAAATTCAGGTGGAAAGACACTACTCCCTGTGTAAATCCACGTGAGAGGACCTTTTTCTCAACTACACAGTATCTGGGAAAATAAAAAAGAACATTTAATATAATGTTAACATTCTTACCAGTTAGCTCTTTAAAGGTAAGCTCTAATTTAACTTGTTCTGGAGTTGACCCTCCTATAAATTCAGTTTTAAATTCCATATCTGTAAATTCAAGATGAAGAATCTCCTTCTGAAGTGATTTCTTAAACCATGGTCCTCTTTCTTGATCTGACCGTAGGTCAGGTATTGGGAAGCGAACAGAGAGATTTAATGCTGGGGCAGTGACTTGAACTGAAACTCTACAGTTTGCAGGAGTACGTGAATCATCCAGAAAAACTTCAGTAAATGCTTTATGCTGAAAAACAAAGTAAACGGAAAAAAAAATCTAAATTAGGGAAAATTGCAATAAAAGTGACTATGGGGAAAGCTTTGTGATGATGCAATACCTAAAAAAGAAAAATATTATTTATGTATCACATAAATACACATTTATGTATCACAGAAAACACACATTAAGGCCAACTGCTATTAGTCTTAGGATATTTTTCTGTTATTGATGCTGTTAAGATTCGATTTAGTTAGAAGTCAAATATTTGCAGAAGTTAGCAATCCTTTAAAAAAAGTCTATTTTCACATCTTTCTTTTTCTCTTATAGACAGAGTATCAAACAATACTCAGCTGTAGTTAGGAAATACCATGTCTCAGATATTTTTTTAAAAATTGTGACTGTTAAGAAGCCAGGAATTACTGTCCTGTGTGTTTGCCCTTTTCAGCAAGTCATGTCATCCAGCTCCTGTCACTCACATGTCCTTCAAAGCCTCCCAGAGTGTAGCTTTTTGCTGACCAACACTGAAAAGAATCAAACTCTCAGGACACAACCATATTGATAGAAATGATTGATGTCTTACACATTCTTTAAATAAGGGTTCTTTTAAATAGGTTTGAAGACTGATTTTTTTAGAATCGATTGATGCAGCAATAAAATTACATGAAGATATTTGTTGCTGTGTGGTTAATCATATTAATCATTCCTCAACTACTTCAAGAAACGTAGTCCAGTTTAATGTTATTGTGCTAAAACTTCTTCTGTTGGTCCCCAGTCACTAGAATGCAAAGCATATGCTCCCCATTCTCTCTGTGACCTACCCCAAAAGCAGGTAGAGAGAGGCAGAAGCAACTGAGCTGACTGAGACACAAAGATTTCAATATAAAAGTGTAATTGTCAGCAACAGTTTACATCAGTTGCTGGAGAGCATGATGAGAGAGTTCAGGGATGAGAAGTCAGTCAAGATTCCTCTTTTTGGCTCAGTTCTGCTTGCTTCAAGAAGCTGAGAATTTATAAAGTTTGTGAAGCATCTATCATTGTCTTTAGGTCTGTTATTAAACATGCAATCACAATCTAAAATGAGAACCTTTGTCACATGCCTACTGTTCTGTGTCAGAAATTAAAAAAAAAAAACAACAAACAAAAGGACAGAACAAAAAGAAACAAAAACACCCTCACATTAGAAAAACAACCCTCAACCACCACAAATCAATCAGAACTAGCAATCTCAGGCTTAGTGCCATCCTGCCTTCCTCCTGCAAAAAACTCAGCAAGCTTATTAATCTATCTCTCTTTTAACTTACCAGACTTATGTGCTTATTGTAAGAAGCATACATGTGAGACGCCATCATCTCCACTGTAGTTAGTTTCTGTGGCTGAAGTAAGGAATTCAATCTGTCTACAATACTAATATCCAGCTCACAAAATACTGGACTTAACTTTATTTGTAACTCTGCTTTCTGTGGTACAGAACTGAGTCTCCCTTGACTACCCTAAAAAGAAAGAGAAAAAGCAGTAAAATCTTTAACAACAAAACGGTGAAACAAATTATTACAACTGAGAGTTAAGGACTCTCTGTTTTAGTTAGATAGCTTTCTGTTCAAATAAACCAAATTAGACAAAGGTTATTATAGAGAAACTTGGTCTTTTAAATCTGCCACCTTACCTGAGGTCCTCTATTATCTGAATGCTTATAATGCAGCTGAAGGCATGGCACAGCATGAGAATCGTTTCTTTCTTCAGAATGAAATGTCAGCAGCTTTAAGGAAAAAAAAAGTATTAAAAGTACTTAATAAATAAGGAGGAAAGAGTTGACACGGGAGAAGGTATTTATGACATTTTACCTAGAACAGACAGTAGGTAACCCCACATTCAAGTCAGTGAACAGAGCCCCAGCCCAACCGCTTACTCAATGCACTTACTCAGCTACTTTGTTGGATGTCTCTGACCATTAAAAGAGATGGAAGAATAATCATCATGCAAAGAAACCTTTGCATTGCTCAACTCCATTGGTTAGTTTTTAGAAAACATTTACTCTAATTCTCAAACTGCATTAAGCAGATTTAAAAGTGAAGTTTGGCTGCTTGGTGCTATTCCTGTCAGGTATGACAGCAGTCAGGTTCATTATTTGAGCTCAGAATTAAAATAGAAGTCGTATCTTAAAACCATAACATATTTAAAATAGTAAAAAAATCAAGAAAAAATTAAATTACAATCATTTTAAAATCTAGCATTGTCAGTTATACAACTAAAATTTCTTTGCTATGGAACTCTCTCTATACTTTACATACCTCTGTATAGTGAGGCTGCTTGGAATGGAAGTCAGTAGAAAAAAGGCATTCCAGGAACTCCATATCACCAATGGATAAATCAGTACTAAAACTTCGAGAGGCAGTCCTTTGTCTTTGTTCATAAGACACTTTGATGCCAGTACCTATAAACCTAATTATTAAAATTATGAATTATGAAAAGCAGCATAAAACAATATCAAAGTCAATAAAAATAACAAAGTCAAGATTCAAATATGCAAAATAGGATCACTACAATCCTTTTAAAATCATTAAAAGAACCATAATTTCTTCAAAAATATGAAAATATCTAATTATAACAGATTTTGCAACAAAGACAATGGAGCTCTCTTATGTTACACATTCAGCAATGGTCAACATAGAGAAGCATGTAAAGAACATTTTAGACATCTAACCTGAGGTGCAAGTCACATAAATCTAACATCCTTAGATAGACAATGAAAAAGTCAAATGTCTCAGAAAGTCTAAATTACATGCGTAAGGTAAGAAAAGGTATATACACCCTTACATATTTTACTTCATACACTGTACTGGGATGGTAAAAACTTCTGCAAAAAAGGACTGTTGACTGACTTTACGATTTTGTGCACACATATTTTATCCCTATTAATACACTATTTTGCACTAAGTAAACTCCTAAGCTCCTTCAAGCAGAAATCACTATAGTGGAATAAAAATAGTCCTGTAAAACACAGCTGCTTCTAAAGCAATAATTAACTTAATGATTCTTGACTCTAGACTTCTGTGGTAGAAACCGTATCTAGTTTAATTCATCCATTAAAAAGCTAGGTGATTTTAATGTTTATAATATTTTTCTCTTTTTTTTTAATTTAAAAAAAAAGTCTTGGACAACAGATGTCAAAATTCAAGACTATTTTGAAATTAATAAAGAAGTCTAATGCAATTCAAATATTAAGTGACACAATTCCTATGGAAATAAACTTACTTAATTCAAATTTACTTAAAATATATTTTTGTTAATTATATTTATTAATAAGCAAAGTTATACCTAAGGTGATCATGAGAACAAGCTTCTGCAAATACTTCTCGGAAGGACAGAAAATCTTCTGTTGAAAACTTAACTGGCTCAATCTTTTCTATTCGGGCAAAGAAATCCCGAGCCATTGGTGTCAATGGGTTAAGGTTCAGTGAACTTTCAGGTGGGGGTAAAGGGTCAATATGAAGTACAGACACTGAGAAAGTTCCAACTGCCAGTCTAAAAAGCAGCTCAGGTCTGGATTCATCCACAGAAACAGATCTGGATGGAATAGCTGAAATACAAAATTAAGTTCACGTAATTTTTCAGCAATAACACATTTATAAAATCATCTTACTTTTGATTTTCATTTCTTTTTACCAAGTTGCTGCATAACAAGTCATTTCAAGAATTATCTATTTATTGTTACTTACATGTCCTTCTTAAGGAAGTCTGGTGAACCATATTGGCTGCTAGTGAAGAACCTCTTGGAGGCTGTAATTCTTGTTTGTTACGATCAAGAAAATCACCCCAAGTTGGTTGAAGCTACAACAAAAATATATGACCTTAAATTTGCAAAGAGTTGTTAGATATTAGATCAAACATAAATAATAAGGTAAAGAAACACAAAAACCCAACACGTATAATCAACATCATGCCATTTCATGAAGTATTAGTGCTCAACTTATTGATGTAGATCTGCTTCACTTTGGGGTATGCTTTTAAATTCTATGATCTTCTACACCCACATATTTTTAGAGCTGAAGTTGCACTCTCCATGTGCTTTTTACAGAGAAATCAGAGAATATATGCTCAACTATTCTCCATGGTTTTCATTAAGCAAAACACTAGGCATATAACAAATTTAGCAAAGATGGTGATAACAACAACTTCAGTTTTTATGTTGTTTGAGAAATAGTGTAATACAACAAATTTTGTACTTTTTATTGTCACAGCCTGTGTAGTCTATACTGAAAGAAAAACCAGGTAGCAAATATGCAGCTATTAAAAAGAAAATAAATCACAAAGCATCCCACATAAGCTTCAAGGCATTTGAAAACACGTTTCCTAGCTTAGTGGTCAAATAAATGAGAACCATTCCATTTCAATTTCCATAGCAGAAAAGGAATATTATCAGCTCTAAACACTTTCCATTGTTCTAGAATTTTTCAATAGTTCTTGATATTGTAAAGAATGCAACAGTTATGCAACGGTGTCAGACAAAACTGTTAATTTTAGAAGATTTTAAATGTAGTTAATACTATACCACTGTAGTGCTCAGTGGAGATCCTGCTGGTGTAGTTGTATATGTACTGGTTAAAGACAAATCTAGATCCATGGTTGGAGGATCTCCAAGAGGTGGAAGGGAGGAAAGGCTGTGAGACATGTCCATTTCAGCCATTGAGAAGAAAACTTCTTCTTCTAATAAGAACCATAGATAGTAAAGAGTTATTTTCTTACTAAAAAAATCACTTTACTTTTAACAGAAATGTATTCATAAGTTTACAAATCTAACTGCTAGACAGAATAAGCAGCTAAATACATTATTTACAGAAGTTTCAAGGTTTCTCGACACTCAGACTAGTAGTGTCTATAGAGAGATTTAAATAAAAATAAAAACCAAAAGGAAAAAACCCTAATGAGCACTAAAACAGTTAAATGTCTCATTTTCATGTTCAAGGTGGCATATTTTATAGAAATTCATGCACTCTCCTTTTGACAAATCAAAGTTCACACTTTCACATTAAAAATAATTAGCAAAAAAAATTGAAATAAAAATATCAGGAAAATACAACTATTAGATGTAATTTCTACTCTAGAGGTAATTTCCTCAACCGTACATTTGAAAAGATGTTACACTGCATGTGTATTTGCTGTGTGCACATTAATATAAACCGAACAGTTTTAATGAAATACTGAATCAAGTCTAGTTCAATACCTAAAATAGTTAATTTTTTATTCAACTTTACGATCAATAGCATTACAATTATTTGATGTCAAAGTTATTTCAATACCCAAGTTGGTAAGATTAAAAGCTGAACACTCAATTTAAACAATGTTAACAACTGGTTATTTGCTATGTTGCATTGTCTTTTATACTTGCCACGACTAGAAGGTGTTCTAGCACTCTCTGTCTCATAGAAGCTTTGTTCAGATGATGCTCCCGCAGATAAAGACTCTTTTCTTAAATAACGTTTCAACTCCATCTGAATCCGGTACTCATCCTCCTGTTGCATTGGGCGGTTCTTCCTATCTTTATTTGACAATTCTATTCTATTTAGACTCTCTGCATTCCAAAAAAAAAGGACAGAAAGCCCACTGTAATTTCCTCAACAGTATCTCTAAGAAAATCCAAAAATTAATCTCAAAATTAACCGTTGCTGTATACATATGCATCTGTAGATATAGATATATAGATATAGATATATAAATATATACACAAACACATGTCTGTTGTACATCAGATGTGTATTATGTGCATTTTGTTGGTTTGAAGATTTTACCTGTCCAGAACAGACTACTCTCTCCCCAGCATTCATTAACTTCAAGTCTGAAGAAAATATTTTAAGGTCATATATGCAAGTCACATTTAATATTAGCATACATTTCTCAGTCAGATTTAGGGACTAAGGTCACAATCTCTTAAAGGTTTTACTATTAAGGAAGTTTTAAAATTTCAGGTTTGAAGATCACACACACATGGGAAGCTATATGTAATGCTTCTCCAGTTGTCCAAAAACAATGAACAAGTCCAGCACAACAAATATATCAGTATCAGAAAAATATTAATTACCTACCCAGGATATGGGAAATCTTTTCGAAAAGATTAACTATCTACCCTAATAATTGTTGTTACATAAGGTAGATGGGGGAACAAACCAAAACACCCTCATCCTTCCAATGCAGTAATTCAAACACTGATGTTAATTCTTCACTGATATGGACAAGCAGACTCAGTTACTGTCTGCTCTATGTTTTCTGTGCCTGTCACTAAAGCATAGGACAAAGACGGTAAGCTACTCTCGTGAAACAGCACTACAAGAACCACAATTGCTTTAGTCTCCTGATTTTCTCCACTTAGAGTTTTCTCATCTCTTGTCCTATTACATAGTACTTGTCAAGCCTTATTTGTTATTTTTTCATTACTAGTATTTACAATTTGCAACTGAAATCAATAAATTTATCATAGCCCTAAGTCAGAGCAGCTACAAAACATTTTACTAATATCAGATAAACATTCATAATAATTCACCACAAATATTTTTTTCCACTAAGGAAATTCATTTATCTTGCAAAGTTCACTCTTTGGTCATTGCAGTACATACTTAAATTTTACAGAATGTTCACTTGCCTGGTCCAGCAATAGCTGCTACCATGTCCAAAAGAAGATGCACCTGTCTTGGTGACAGAAATAGATGTACAGAGTCTATTTGTCCATCTATATCCAACTAAAAAGAAAAAGGAAGAACACTTTCAAGAACTGAAGGAATTTTTCTCTGCAAGTCTTGAATCAACTATTTTGATAATAGATTTTGATGCTTTTGATGTAAATATAGCCATTCCAGCAGTATCTTCATTTTCTGCACAACACCTAGAAATTTAATTGTGTATTGCTTCCAACCTGTAGCTTGGCAGGATAAATGCAAATGTGTCACTATTAGGTTAAAATAAATACACAATCTCAGAATAGAAAAACTCAAGAATTTCCTTCATCTGCTAATTTTTTTCCTTTTAATAATTCCATAAATAAACAACTATATAATGTTAGTTATTACATACTAATTATAAAATATTGACATCAGCACCTTCTGAAATAGACCTTAAAACTGTGAAGGGTCTCTTCAGGATATCTCTTTAGTATACAGATGAATAAATTCACATACTTTCTTCATGACGAGTGGGATGTTTATAGCAGTCCAACTGTTTTGAGATGGTATGCAATAAAGCAAGCCACTTAGCTTTAGAAAGTAAATCAAACTAGAACTATCTTAAAGAATTGTATGGATTTATTTTTCAATTGAAGAATCCTGTACTCCCAGACATTGCTCCATTCATGATTATTACTCATTGTATTGGGTGTGGCAAGGTATTGGCAGCGAGGTTTTGCTGCAGGGCCAAGAGGTCAGGGTCTGCCTAGAGCTGGCTCCAGCCAGACCTGTAATGGACACACCTCAGGACACATCTGAGCCTACCAGCAAAGCTGGTAGTGATTCCTCGAAAAGATATTTAAGGAAGGGCAAAATGCTGCATGGGCAGTGAGGAAAAAAACCAGCAAGAGAAACAATCCTACAAACACTGAGGTCAGGGAAGAAAGAGGGGAAGCAGGTGCTTCAGCTGCCAGAGCCTCTGGAAGTGATCACACCAGAGCAGAAATCTACACTGCAGCTCGTGGAAGGTCCCACTCTGCAGCAGACAGATGTGCCCTGGAGGAAGCCTGTGGGGAGCCCACACTGGAGCAGGTTCCTGGAGGTGCTCAGCCCATGGAGAGGAGCCCACACAGGAACAGGTTCTCATGTCAGGAACCATTGTTCATGGAGAACCCGTGTGGGAGCAGGTTTATCCTGCTGGACTGTAGCCCATGGATAGGACCCACACTGAAGCAGTTTGTGAAGGAATGCAACACGAGGGACCTGTACTGCAGTAGGGGAAAAGGGTGAGGAGGAAGGAGCAGCAGAGAGGCACTGTTATGAACTGAGTGCAACCCCTCAATTCCCCATCCTCCCTGCACTGCTCAGGGCGATGAGGAGGTAGAAGAGTTGGGAATTATGAAGCGAAGTTAAGCCTGTGCAGAAAAACGGGTGAGGGAAAGCTAGTTTAGTTTGTTTCTCAGCATTCAACTCCATTGTACTTGGCAATAAAGTCAATTAATTTTCTCCAAGTTGAGTCTGTTGTGCCTGTGACAGTAATTGCTAAGTGCCCTCCCTGTCTTTATCTCAATCTATGAGCTTTTTCATCACATTCTCTCCCACTGTCCAGTTGAGAAGTGTTAGTGAGAGCAGCTGGATGGGTGTATGACAGCCAGAAAAGGTCAAGCCACCACACTCACAGGAAAAAAAACAACCAAACAAAACAAACAGGCATGCAACTGAGTGCATTTATAGGAAAATATACTTTTGCTCATAAGGACCTTAAGGGAATATTTACCTAAGCAGGGAAAATAAATGATCATTTAGTTCTGTATACTGTTCTCTATTTTTTCCATCCTTTGGAAAGAGTTGTAAGAAAATTACACTACTGAAATGTGGGTACTTGACATGAAGTTACAAAGTGCACTTTGTATTTTACATGCTTGAAACGTCTATTGTAACATAATTCAGTTTCCAGAGTAAAAAAGAGTTGAAACTAGACTAAGGAATATACTGTATCCATGTTATTTTCAATATGCATGAATTCTACCTGATAAATCAAAAATCAGCTCCTTCTTCAATTTTGTCATGTAGTATTACATCCATTCACTAGTTTGGTTGTTACTCTTATTTAACCTAAGAGCATTTTTACCTGTACTCAAGAAAAACTTGCAGAGATCACTGCTCCACCTTCCATTATATTGAAGATTTCGTATAAAACAAAAGTTACTCTCAACTCTGCCCTTGACATTTTTCTGCCAGCTATATTAAAATACATCTAATGATATAAAAGTGGAAAATCTTCAGCAACATCTGGATATCAATTAATTTAACGGTGTTAACTGCATTAACTATTCATGCTTTTGAAATAGCCAGCATTTTTCTTCTTCACACCAAACGAAATTTTATTTAACTTTTCAAGGTTTCTTTTTAACTGAACTAACAAGAAAAGTTAAAGATTGACTAGAAATTGCTGGACATAAAAAAAACTTTTCTATTCCAGTAGAAACCTTATGCTTTCTATGAAATATAGTATGGTATACAAGACAAGTCAATAGCCAGTTTTAAATTTGGAGACAAGGGGAATATATTTACACAACTTTACTTATATACTCACACTATTTTAGGAAAATAGGGCTCTATTTTCAACTGCTTTGCTTCCTACATCTTTATGTAAAATAAATATTACATTTATATAAATATAAATTTTTAGTATTTCATTATGGCATTATTATTTGATTTACTATAGATTTTAATATAAAAATTCACAAGTAGAAGTGTTCATGTTAGTTTTATAATGCTGCAAGTCTGAAATTATTTAACTTAATTAATCATTTACAGTTTACTTGTAATTGTTGAAGAGAATTATACCCTTTTAAAATCAAAGTGATTTTAATCAACCACACATTCCACACATATGTAGCCAAAGCAGTGTGCTACAAGAAAAAAGGACAAATCAGTAGTAGTGGGAGCTTCATGAAAACAAAATCATTTTCTCAGAAGTAACTCAAATACATAAATTCATAGAACGGAATCAGAGAATCATTAAGGTTGGAAAAGTCCTCCAAGATCATCAAGACCAACCTTCAACTGAATACCAACCACCCTGCCCACTAAAACATATCGAAGCGCCACATCTACTTGTTTTGTTGAACACTTAAATTCAGTCTCTCTCTAACATACAGAAATTGTCCTTTAATGAATTTCAGTTTGAATATAAAGAATATACATGAAAACTAAGTGCATTCTGCTCCCTTGAGAATCTTACCAATTTTTGGAAGTAGTAGAAAAAAAAAAATTCTACAGAACTATTAATTTAGTTAAAGACCAGGAAAGCATGACTAACCTTAGCTCCAGGAAGTACTTCATTTTGCTTTAATGTTAGGCTCAACTCCATTCTACCAATCAGCTTACAGATCTGGACAGGGTCAGAAGGAGTAATTTCTGGCAAGTTTCTTGTTAATTGGGGATGTGGCTCATAAATGATTTTTGGATTCCAGCTAGGTGAAAGCTTTGGTTCAGTTGCCTTAAAATGTTACAGAGAAAAGAATAAGAATGTACCCCATTTCTTAAGGGAAAAAAAAAACCAAACCAGAAGCATTTCGAATAAGCATATCATAAAAATAATCATTTTACACAACTATAACTATGAGAATGGCATTGAAAACATGTATTGATAACTGTGAAAAAAATAAAGCATGTAAAATGTAAAGCCTTAGGCCTTTGCAAAAAAGAGGAGAAAGTTTCCACAGAACAGTGAATTGTAGGGTACTTAAAGTTGCAACCAGATTCCAATACAATATGTCCTAAACTTTACTCAGTCCTAAAGTCTCCATTTCCTTCCCCCTCCTCAAATCAACAGCAATTGATTATAAAACTTATCAAACATAGATTCAAGTAAAAGTTCAACTCTTGTATCCTTTAGAATTAACCTAGTATATTAGTGTAACAATATATTATTTCATCAATTTACACCCTCATATAATGTATTTAATTTTACCAGCTGTGTAGCTGAACACACTGGGGAGGACTTTGCTGATGCAGGAAACTCATCCCAGAAGAAAGAGACACCTGAGAGCTGCAGTAACTTGTGAGCAAAAGCCGTGGGCTGATGTACATTAATTCCAGAGCACTCATCTGCAGTTTCATCACAGTACATAGTTCTGAGAGACAAAAGAAAGGAAATAAAGATGGTGGGTGCCTACAAATTGTTACTTCTATTGGGCTCCTTAGCCTTTAAGTTTGTACATGCGCTCTCTCTTCATACTATTTACAATGCCATTCACTGTCACGAATGGAAAACCCACCACTCTCTGGGAATGGGTAGAAACCTTAAATTATCTATGGAACACCACAGGAAAACTGAGACATGCTTCCACTGCAAACATACGCCAGTGTATTATCCTAGTCCCTACATCTAATCTGACCAGAAGGTGAAGGAGTCTGCCCAATGCTTCTAAACTTATCTTTCCATTAGGACACACACAATTCTTGCTTCAGAATCTGAACTTTTTAAAACTCTGCCATCTAATACTTTTCTGTTGTCTAATAGCACTACTTGAAAGTAACATTCTATCAAAATGAAAGTTGAAAATTGAGAGAATATGCTACAATCCTTGTAGAATTTCTATGATGTTGAATTTCTTATAAGGGACAGTATAAACAGTCAACTCTCAGAAGATGCAAGTCTACACATGATGGTATTTGCAGTGTAAAAATATATATACTTTTCCATAAATAAATTCTATCAAACATCAAAACAACACATTATTTAACAGTTTGTTTCAATATAGTTTTTAAATCACAGAAGGTTTGTTCTGGAAATGGACTTCCATTAGAAAAATAATAATTGATTATTAATCTCTCCTGAACTGAGCTTAAAAACCTGAAGCTTTCAAATGTTTAAAACCAAATATACTTCATTAGCAACTCTCAGTAAGCATCAGTTTTATTTGGTACTGATCGCAATATTTTGCAAAAAAGTATGATTACACTCTCCTATAGGTTGAAAAAAATCTACTTTAAGAATGTGTAGAGTATTCTAAGTTCAAAATAATTACAGAAGTCACGTGGGTTCTTTTGAAAGCTCACAAAGGACCTAAACTCTTTCCATTTGTTTGGGTTTTTTTTCCAGGAGTGTACCTTTCTTTCTGAAAAGATCTGAAGTGTCTTACTCAAAAGGGTTGGTCCCTTTTCTAAACTGAAGAGATGGTCTGATTTGCCAGCAATCTACATAAAACTGTTGAACACCTGAGAAATGGTACTCATTAACTGTGGAAGTTGATGAAAACTTTTATTTGGGAAAATAACCCAGAACTCTTCTAATTTGATGGTTGAATATCCTTAGTGTAAAGATGTTAAGTGAAAACTGAGGGGAGAAAATGCTCCACTCAGAAGAGGTACTCAAGAGCAAGTGTCTGACTGTATACTAAGAATATGTGTGCATGAATGAAAAGAATTCTGCAAGAAATGGCAAAAAGTGCCTTAGGGAAAAAAATCTACAGATTAAAGAAAAAAGTGTTTACCTTTCAATTCTGACTTCAAGTGCAGTTCCACTTTTAGAGTTCTCCGGCACGTGTTCTATTCGCAAAACAGTATCTAAAAAGGTAACTTTCACTCTTCTTAGAACTTAAAAGATAAAATAAAAAAGTATAGTGTAGGCAATTAAGTCAAGTTACTGAACAAATACTTTTGTAATTAACCCTATTAAACGGTCTTTCATTTTGTTTAAGTTCTCGGCCCTTATTTCAGTGGAAATAATCAATTGAGTTTAACAACGTAACAAGACACCAAGAGACAATGGTAACTCCTACTAAATGTCCAATATGTACATCCATAGCGTACAACTGGCCTTTAAGGCTTGGATATTTGAGCAAGTGACAGCTCAAACCAAGTTGTTCTATAGCTCAGTGTGGATGATCCTCAAAGAAAGTATCTGCTTCATTGTGCACCATGTCTGAACGCTTAAACCTTGGGCAGCACCACACTGCTCGGACTGAATAATTCCATTTCTAGATTGAACATTTCCCTTAGCTCACACTTTTCAGCACTAAGTTCTCCACCACATAATGTGGTCAAAAGGCCTTATTTTCTTCCATTTAAAAAAAAACACCTCCAACAAAAAAACAAGATTTCTGAAGTACTTCTATCAACATGGTGTGATTATGGTGGCATGATACATCATAACGGGTCAGCTTTGCATAAAAACAGCTGAAAAAACATTCTCCATTTCTCCCTCAACAGCATCACTACTAGCAATCTAAGTTTGTGGATGAATTAAACTGACATCTCCAAAACTAAGGCATCTCACCAATCACTCAGGCGCAGATTCAGCTGGATTTATTCTGGTGAAAACAAACTTGCCCTGAAACAGGGTTCATTCTGTCCACTGAAGGAAGTATACAAATATTTTAGTAAGTAAATAGGGAATTTTTTCCCTGCTTCAAAAGCAAGATCAACTGTCCTCCCTTCCTCTTTAAATTTTACTAGTAATGCTAACAAAAATTTGTCAGATAAGTTATGGCAATTGAGATGCCATTTTGTAAAATCAAGACACAACATAAACCAATTTAATCTCAGATGTTAACTCAGATTTCAGTAATTAATTCATACCTGTTTCAATAGTTTCTGCAAATTTCTCAAGTCCTTCAAAAGGCTGGGACCCTTCTCCTTGTTCATCTGTCAGTTTTTGGCTAAGACACTCTTTTGCAAGCTGCATACTACTGGTCATAAAACTTGACCAATACATAGGCTCAGAACCAGATGCTGTGGAGTAAAAGAAGTTTTAATAAATTTGACTGTGAACATTATGAAACTATAAAGACAAAACAAAGTAACACATTTGGCACACCGAGGAAAGAATTTCAACGGTTTAGTGAGAAGTCATATTTTAAAACAAATTTAGTTACAATGTCTCTTTATAGACTTTACTATTTTAAAATTATTTTAATCTACTTAGATTGCATTGATAAGATTCTGGTATTTGAAAACTCAATACAAATAAGACGAAACCAAGTAATTAACAGCGTAACCAATCTTCAGCACTGGTTTAAGTGAATAATTTCTGGAGTTCTTTTACTATATTGGTATGCTTTTGCAGGCATAATTGGTAAAATTAAATAAGTCCTATTTTTAAGAATTATTTCAAGGTTTCTTATTCCATCTGAAACATAACCGACATGAAGAAAGACTAAACAAGGTTTAAGATGTTATCTTAGCATATTAGAAAACGTTTTAAATGACTAACATAGACCTGACACAGTAAGTAGAACATAATAAAATCATAGAGCATGGCAGGTATTAAGCTGAACAAGTTTTCATCAGCCAGATTAATTTAATTGACAGTTCATTCCTACCAGTTAATGCCAAGCCCATTGTGACCAAATACTATAAAAGTAGATTAGAAAAGTTAATCAAATTCAACTAAAACACTCTAGTATAGGCAGAAGTAAAACTAGCACAAATACAAACATGTTAAACAGGCAAAACATTTCAGTCTAGCATTCAGGCCTAGAAACATCCATGTGGCTATAGATGTGTGATAAAACCAGCTTTGTGGGGGTTTTTCTACACTGTTTATTCTATTATGAAGCACCGTGCATTGAAGAGAACTAAATGGATGCAAGTGAATAAATAAAAAGCTTCCTCCTAATGCTATCATTCTCTTAAAGCAGTAATCTTACATCAGAAAGTAAGATAGTTCAAAACTTAATTCCAGTTAAACAACTAAGGATGAAATTCAGAGTATACATATGCAAGTAAGTTATTTAAGGTAACTTGCAACAGATGAAAAATAGGTTTTATGCACGCTTTTCTCTTCTTCATGATACGTTTAAAGAAATATTTTATTCCATCTTCTCCACACTATAAAAAGGAAAACAAACTAAAATCCTTCAGATAACCAAGCTACAATTTTCACACACTAAGTGTTCCACACATTCTATAATAACATATCTTAGCAGAATTTATGGAGGTTTAGTGACCAGTGAAAATTTATCACTAGATCAGTTAGATTCATCTGGATACAGACAAGTTAGAAGAACTCAGCCAATCCTCTCAGCATTAGATTACCAAAAGGTAAGTATTTAGAGTACTTAAAAGTCATTATTTAAGACTGTGATGGCAATTAAATTGCATTAATTATTCTCCAAATACACAAGAAGAGGCATCTTTTACCCTAAAGTAGCCAAAGAAAGCCAGAACCTCTCTGTAACCCCCCTTCATGGTCACTATGGTATCATCCTACTGCCAGCTACCAATGCTGACTAACAGCATTTGGCATACAACACCCAAAACCGGGAGCTAATCAAAACTCCTTTCCACACAGTATGGGAAAAGATATGACAGTAGGAGCATTTTAACATCTTAAGCTATTTAACAGAACAAAAACTAATTGAGTTGACAACCAATTGATGAACACCTGATAGTTTCTTTTTTTTATTATTCTCTAACATTAATGTATGTAAACTAAATGGCATTTTATAAAAGGCAAAGATTGACTAAAGCAAGAGTAGCCTTTTGACTCTGAAAAACTGTAAAGAATCTCCTTTTCTAAAATGTAAAAATAAGCCTACCAAGTCTTGGTCTCGGCCTGAAGACCATCTCTAATCCTTTTACTTCTAATGCACAGTTATCCTGTAGCAACGACCCCCATGGAACAGATAAAGAAATTGATTGGATAAATCCATCTGTGACTTCCAGAGGTGCATCTGCAGACTCCAGGATCTCATTAAGACACTAGAAGAAAACAAAAAAAAAATGTTTTTTAAAATCATCTCCATAATTATGCCTCTAACTAATAAAACACTTTGAGACTATCAGAAAATGAATTATACTCAGAAAGACAAAAAATGGTCACTTTCAAGTATTTCAATTCCACTGCAATTTGTTTCACATTAATTACCTAGCTTTCAGCATAACACAGATTGCTCTGCGGTAGCTGTATAATCTGTACTCTTGGACTATTAAAAAAAAAATCTGCTAACTTACTCTTATAAATACTACAGTACTAACTAAAGTAAATCTATTCTTTCTTTGGCAGTACTGAAAAAACTGAAAACAGGCTGACAGTAAAAGTACAAAAAGTACCTAAACTCCTAGTGACAGGAATATTTCATAGCATGTATCTTCAGTGTAATATTCATTTTCGATTTCTCTGTGACACTGGATCAATGGAACCAAACAATCACCTCTTGCTGTGTAACATACTTGCCATTTCTAAATCATATCTTTATAGTAAAATGCTACAATCAAGTTGCCCTTAGTAGTGTACCAGCTCTGAAGTAGTAACTTCAGATTCTTAAATCTTCCACAATCCACAGAAAAGACTCCCTTGTTGCATTATCTAGGTTTTATTACATCCATACAGACGAAACATATTCTTCTCATTTATGTTAAAAAAAAAAGTGAATCCCTGTTTGTGCCCTGCTTCAAAAACGTAGTTAAAACTGAAGTTATGGAACAAGAACTACCTAGGCTGCTTTAATGAAACAAAACCAATCTAAATCACATACCAAATTCGGTGAGTGCAACTTTCCAATATAAACAAGACCCTACTAAAGACTGTGGTTGCAATAATAGGACGTAATCTTCAACTGGCAAGAAAAAGTGTGGTTTTGACCTTCCTGTGTTGAACAAGGCCGCTGATTTTATGTGAGAAAATGCATAAATTCAACATCAAAACTTTTGGAAAAAATAAAAGTTGCTTTTAAAAGTTGTTTTCCATTTTAATCATATTTAAAATGTTCCAATTATATAGAATAATTTAAAAATAAACAAATAAACAAAATAAGTTTTCAGAAAATTACATTTTTCACTCTTATGTCTGCAGGTGCAAGTTTCCCATCATGTTAACTTGTTGCTCTGCTTATGCTTAATAACTTTGCTTTTGGAATCTTGTTTGCCTTGCATGTTCAGCTTTTCTAGTTTCTGTTCCAAAGTCCACTCAGGACAGCAGGAAAAGACATCAACTTTAAAGAAACAGAACCTGAACAGTCCTATCACAAAATTATTTAGGAATCAAATAATCAGTTAAGATTCAGTGACATAAAAACTTTATTTTGAACTCAAATATAAAAGTTCAAACATAATTGAACTTAAACATAAGAATTATACATGTGGTAACAGCGTGAAATAGGCAAAAACAAAATTTCAAATGAAAACTATATCTTAAAATATCACAGATTCATTTAAATTACTTGAACTTTTATAAAGTACTTTGCTATAGCAGGAATTAAGCTAGCTACCATATTTTGAATAAGTCTGACTGAGATGTGTTTTTAACTGCCAATGTACGTGATGATAAAAATAAGGGTATTTTAGTACATTTATTATTTTAAAACAGAAATTTACTATCTATAAGCAAAAAAAAAAAAGAAGCATTCTTGAGCTAAATTGCTTCATAAACAGGCCAGTTGTTCCTAGAAAGCAACAATTAGAGCATTTCAAGTGAAATTTTAAAACTGAAGCACAGCCTTCACGACAGGACTCGTTTCCACATAATTGACCAAAAAGTCTCCAGCTAGAAATCACAGTAGCACTAGTAGCAAAACTGCAATTTGATGTACATTAAAATTCGACCACAAACATTATGCATTACATTTTGATTTTTCTAAACAGCCCAGGTCCCAAAAGGCAAAGGCATTACATTAATAGCCCCCGGTATTCCTACATACCTCTACAATCTATAAACATGTACAATGTTGGCTAAAGTATCTACAGTGCTAAGATGAACAGAAGTATCCACAAAAATGGATACCATGTAAAAATGCAGTCATAGCGGTGATTCATTGAGCACAAGGTTACAATGACTAGGGGGAAAAAAGAGGTGTAGTACTTCCGCGACATCTGTTTTTGCAATCTGTCATACATGAGAAAGTCACGTGCAGGGAACCTCAAACATGTCATTGTTTACAAGTGGAACAGAAAAATGCTGATCCACAAACGGGGAAGATCACCTAAGCATTACTGTATATTCATTTAATCGCTGTGTATAGGTAAAGAACTGCATATTTAGTACCGGCCCGCAACTGCTGCTGTTACAAAGTATTTACATTTTAAATCATTTCACTTTGACTCGCAAAGAGTGCTCTATACCCACTAGAGGGCATAACAATTCAATTAAAGCGACCAGCCTTACTGTAAGCCTGACACAGAAAACAAGTTGCAGACACAGCTAAAAAAGAAATGAACAAACAAGCAAACAACAAACACTGGTACCACTGAGCATTTCTGCAAACGTCTGTCTCCTACCACTTTCCAACATATTTTCACACAAACAACTGGAAAAGCATTACTTGAAAACATCATAAATTCACAAGTATTTTAAAATGTACCCAGCACAGCCTAATACCAGTATGTAGTCTAGTAAAAATGCATTTTGGAAAAACTTAGTAAGCCAAAGAATCTAGTTCATGATCAATGCTACCCTGGAAGTCAACGACTGACTCATTGCAGTGCTTAGGGCTCCTCACGACAGACACTTGACTGACAGGTAGAATTCAGTAACATTGGCAATTAAACCAAGAAACTTTATAAATTATTACAAACACAGTAATCCAAAGGTCTGTGTCTACAGTACGGTAGAAGCGTGCATACGTGTGCATAGGCACTTACTTATACAAAAACATAGGTGCCAGGACTGAAAAACAAAAGCCTCAGCTGCTTCAAAGTGTGACAGCCCACCTGCTAAACTCCACCTAAAACCAGCTTTCCATCTGTCAACAAGTACTTTGACTATTGCAAGACTAGGGGACAAGTTTTAGAGATCTACATGGACTAAGCTCAGCATAACACGATCATTAAGAAACATGATGTCCCCAAGATGAAGAAAAAGCACAGATGCCACAGGGATTACTTTATGTTTTTACCATCTCTAGTAGCCAGCAAACATGCTCCTCAGTAAGTACATCACTGAATTCTAGTAGTTTTGGCTACACTAACTCTTTCTCCCTGAAATACCAGCAAATACTGCCTTCTTTTAGTTTTTGTTTCCTTTCTCATATTAAAAATTACGCAATCAAAGCACAGCTAGAAAAACATATCTGTAACAAATGCCCAGATTTTAATTTTTCTAAACGCTAGCATATCAGCGAAGAGTTCCCTGGATTAAATGCTAATTACGGCTGTAACTTTTTACATAAAGGAGGCTGGGTATTGAAAATAAAGTGGGTGGCAGCCGGGGGCAGGGAATCAGCTGGTCCCTCAGATGCAGCAGAAGCCGAGGTGGTGAAGCGCCGGCATCTCTTACCCACTTATCCAGAGGGACCTGCGTCAAGGAGCCGGTGCCCTGGTAGAGATCCAGGCTGAGCTGTTCCAAGCTAAGCTTCTCCTGCAAGAAGTGGCCCAGGTACCTCTGCAGCAGGTACCTGCAGGCTCTCTTCTTGATGGACTCCGAGAAAGGCCACGGCATGGCGGCGGCGCGCCGGGGGCCGCGGGGCCGGGCGGCGGGACGGGGCCGGGGCCGGGTGGAGAGCAGAGGTGCGAGGGAGGCGAGCGGGAGCCGCCGGGCCCGGCCTCGCCCCTCGGCGCGGGCTACCGCGGGGGTTCCGCTGCCGGGCGGCGCCCCTGCCGCCCCTCACGGCCCGGCGGGGCGGCACTGCCCGCCCTCAGGGCGAAGAGACGCTGACAGGCGGCTCCATCCTCACTCGGACACCGCCGCCATCTTTTCGGCGGCCGCGGGCGCGGAGGGGCCGCTGCAGCCGCGCTGCGCGGAGTGGGGAAGGGGCCGCGGTCCGGCGGCCGGACGGGCAGCGCCCTCCGTGTCAGCTCTGCGCCGCCGGCGAGGGCGGCCGGGCGGATCGGGGCTGTTTGTCTCCTGCCTCCCGGCTCCCCCCGCCGCCAGCGGCTCCGTGACGTGCGGGAAGTGGCGTCGGAGCGGAGGAGGCGGGGGCGGAAGCAGCCGCGGAGGGGGTGGCGGGGCTGGGGGAGTCGCGCCTGCGGTGGCGCCGGGGCCGCCTGTGCGTGGAGCGGCCCGGGGAGCGGCGGAGCGGGCGCTGCGCTACGCGGGGCGGAGCGGCGGAGCGGGCGCTGCGCTACGCGGGGCGGAGCGGAGCGGCGAGTGCGTCCAGAGCCGTGCGGAGTCGGGCGGCGGGGCCTCGGCCGCCCGCCGGCGCTGGTGGGTGCGCTCCGGGGCGCGGAGGGGGCGCGGTCCGTGGGCGCGGGAGGCTGCGCGGCTCAGTGTCCAGCTCTCCTGTTGCTTTCAGCCTCTTGGGAATTTGTTTGTGGGTCCGAGGTGGGGTTTGGCAGGAAGTGATGGATCTCGTGGAGTGACTGTCTGACGTGTTGTGGATCGGTGATTGGCAGCCCCCGTTCCCTCTTAGCTGCAGGGCTCAGCTACCAGAGCTCTCGGGACAGCGTCCCAAGGGGCTCTTTTCCTGCTGCTTTAGGCAGGTTCCCTACGGGTGTCCGCTGAGGCCTCACGGCCACACTGGTACCCGAGAGGCCGCTGCGGTAACCGCTGGGTCTGACCCTTCTTGTACCGCTTGCTCACAAGGAGCAGAAGCTCACGTCTCTGAAATGTATCGACAGCTGTGCATAAAAGATGACCAAGAGCATTAGTCTTTAGTGACTGTAAACAAAAAGCTCCCGTTAATGTCTTTTTAGTCACCAATAACCCATTTAGGTCACAGACTTTTTAAAGTCTTCCTTAAATTCACCAGCAGTAGGTTTTTATTTTCTACTGCTATTGATTTCAGTTTTTTGAGGCATGACTTGTCTTCCTCCTGCATTCTGGATTAGCAAAGGGGAGAATTAATGACTGGTGAATCATAACACTCTTATACAACAGAATGCGGGTTAACTTGCCTAAGAAAAACTAACTTCAGTGAAACTGATATCGCTTCTATATGCTCATGTAACCTTCTTCAGCACTTGTCCTCAGCGTCTTGGTTTTGAATTCTCTAGGCTGTCATTGAGATTTCATATGTCTGCTTAAAATGTATCTTGTGTTTTATGGCCTTAATATATATTGAGTGTAATGGTGTAATAAATCTCAAATAAATGTTTCCAATATGCAGAATGGAGACTGATTGCAATCCTATGGAGTTGCCCAATAATACAGGATTTGAAGAGGATTCTGATTATACAGACTTTGAAGGAACAGAAGTGAAAGATATGAGACTTGAAGCTGAAGCTGTTGTGAATGATGTTTTGTTCGCTGTCAGGAACATGTTTGTCTCAAAAACCCTTCCCTGTGCAGAGGATGTGGCATATATCAATGTGGAAACCAGAGAAAGGAACAGGTACTGCCTGGAGCTCACTGAAGCAGGACTCAGGGTAAACTAATTTATTTATAATTTCTTAAGCTTTGTTTTGAACAATTAACATGTTCAAAAGGTGCCTAGAAAAATACTTCGCTGACACCGAAAAAGCATACATGTTGCTCTTATACTTTTACGAAGCCTATTCTACTTGTTTTCTCCTAGAAGAGGGTACTTAACTAGTTACTTCCAACAAAGCAAGAAGGGGTATTAATGAATAACCAGGCATTTATTTGAGACACAAAATGATGAAGATTGAAGCAGAAATTTATTATAGTTGTGTCAGTCTTTGGTTTTCTTGGGTACCCAAAGCAGTCAATAATGCAGCATCTATGCAGTTCCTTTTTGCACCATTTGTATTTTTTGCGCAAACATGTGGACATGAGACTTCTTTTCAAAAACCATAATGATATATTTTGCTAATATTCTGAGTTTTGGACAAAAGTTATTTGAAATTGTCTTAGATACTGTATTACTACTAAGCTCCATAGTAGAAAGCACAGACTGCGATTTAAGTCCAGTATCTCTTGTTCTCGCATTACTGTATTACCCTGACTGGCGAAGTTAAATGTTGTGATACTAGTTGCAAGGTGATCATAACCACAGAAATTTAACTACCCATTTCTTTGTTGCAGGTAGTAGCTTATGATTTTGATCAGACTGATGACAGACTGCAAACTCCATACCATGAAACTGTCTACTCCTTATTGGACTCTCTCAGCCCTGCATATCGAGAGGTGTTTGGAAATGCGTTACTACAAAGACTAGAAGCTTTGAAGAAAGAAAGTCAGTCATGATTTACCCACATATGAGGAAGTTTTAGTGCCAGAAAGAATTCTTGGTATGAAGCACTTAGATCTTCCTTACAGACATCCTAAGCTTCATTTCTTGCATTAAGGTCTAATTCATACTAGTATATTATTATATAACATCTATATGTTATAACAAGTATACTATATAACATTTTGCTACCGTGGATTTGCGTATGTCACAATACTATTAAAAGCTACTTTGATAAATAACATAAAAAATTCTCAATTTTAGTTGTAAGTGCGCAAGTAAGTTGCATTTAACAACATTCAAAAACTTTGGTCTTTTCAAGGTGTTACTGTTCAAAACTAAAAAAAATAGAGACTGAATGTTATATATACAAGTAGTAATTTTTTGTGTGTGTGCTTACTGAAAATTTTCATATCTTCTTTTTAAAATAGAAGCTTACTACTTGCTGTACCTGATTAATGAAAAAATTAGTTGGGAAAACTACTGTTCTGCAAAGAATTTCAGCTTGATTTGCTGTACATAAATCCGAAAATTGTCAGCTTTGGTAACAAGAAAGATGATTCTTTAACAGTTGAGCGTTGCTTATATAGTGGCAGTATCTGAGTTAAAAGCAAGGCTCAGCATGAATTGATCTGCCCTTGTCTATGGCAACCAGCAAGCTCCAAATAATACACGAGATATACTACTAATATATGAATGTATTTTCTGAATCACGAATGATTAAGCACAGAATTAATGGGCTACACATTTCCTAAAGATGATGTTATATATGCTATATATATGTACATGTATGCTATATTGCATCTGTTTGGAAGGCTTGGAAGGCATTTTAGCCTGTTTGCTATTTTGAATGTGTGTTAACATGATGTACAGGATATACCCAAGAATATTTTTGCTTCAGCCTTTACTTTCTATAATACGGTACTTTGGTACTCCCGATTTTCACATTTTCTCCCTCAATTGTACAGTGTCCTCTCCTAATGAATACTAAGTAAGCATTGTAATGATGATTGCATTGTATTGGTTTGAAACCAAAGGCTGTATGAAATTTGCTAAGACTAATACAAACTGGAAGATATAACTTGTATTTTCTACTTAAAAACTGGTACACTTCTCTTTATAAATCTATTGTTCTGCTATAACTTTTCAAGTATGTACTGAATCGTAGACTTTTTAAAAACTACAATTGGGTAGAAATGCCTGTGCAGTTGAAATGATGTTCTGTGACATTCATACTTTTTGTACTATTATTCCATATTTGTGTATCTTTATTTAAACAATCCTGCCGTTATTCTTCTATGCTTTTATGACAAGTACACGCAGTAGCTTTTTTGGAGCTGCATTTAGGGGTATATCAGTTCTCACAGATTCCAGTGACTTCAGTAGAGCTATATTGATTTCTACCTGCTATGGGTTAGTCATATGAATCAGAGAATCCTAGTAGAACTTTTGTAATGGCTTTGGATTAGCGATGTACAACTGTGACTGAAAAGACAACTGTAATTTTTGCTTCTGTTTTCAAGAGCTTAATTTCGTGAAAATTATCTTTTTGTGTTGAAACTTCTGATACTCATCCTCTGCCCTAGGGTGTGCTTCCATGCTCCAAAAATTGTTCATAGGCTCTTTTTTGCACACAGGTCTGTGGCACGTGGTTAGTCCTCTGTGAGGAGAATGTACTTTAGCAAATTTATATTTGAATATTTTTCCTTGCAACTGATTTACTTGTTCAATTTCAATGACTAAAGAATTAAACAAATGCACCAGTGTGTTGTAGTTTTCTTGTGGGGGGTGGAGCTACTGGAAAGGGAGAAGTGAACAGCTGAAGTCATCATGCCCTTAGGAAAATCTTAAATATCAAACAGTTGTCAAATATTTGGAAAATGTTGGTTGCAAACTTGTATCTGCTGAAATTTTGTCCTGAAAAAACAAGGTAGGTGATTGTAATGAGAGACTTGAAAGGGAGTTAGAAATCCAAGTGGAAAAATGCCAAACTAAATGTTGCATTGCTAAGTTTTGTTTTGGAGGTTTTTTCTGGGAGGGATTGACGTCTTTAGACTGCTTTGTCATTTTGTGTGCTTTTTATAAATATAATGCTTTCAAAACAAGCATTTTGTAGGTGTTAACAGAAGAAACTTGTGTTGTTTCTTAAAATACGTTGCAGTGTTAACCCAGAAGTGGGACAGCCATGTCATTCCACCGTGTCTGGGTTACTGAAGATGACTGAAAAGGCTTTTTTGTCCCTGTCCTTGGGCGCCGCTGCCTCTGTGGAGGGAACTTCCCTCAGCCCGTTGTCTCCGCTGCCCGGACCCCTCAGTCGGTGCCACTGCGCAGCCGCCGCCGGTCGCGCGGCAACGGGCCGCGTCCCCGGGGCCGCCTGTGGCGATGGCGGCGGAGCCGCCGCGGGGCCGCCGCGTCTTCCTCAACCACCTCGACTCCTACTGCGGCCGCACCATCGGCGAGGTGACCGCGAGGCCTGCCCGCCGCTGCTCCCGACCGCGGCTTCTTGCCGCCTGAGGAGTCCACTGCCCTCCCGCCCGCCCTCGGCCGGGAGCGCGGCAGGGAGCCGCGACTGGTCCCCGAGGAGCTCGACCGGGCGGGCAGCTGGGTCACCCAAAATAGCTGCTGAGGAGAGGGACCGGGGCAAGAAGGGGTTAAGATAATGAGGATTAAAAATAGGCGTCAAGAGTAGGAGGTGTGGGCAGAGCCGGTCGGGAGAGCTCAGGCAGCAGCTGGTCACTGTTGGGGGAGATAATTAAAGATAACTAAAAACCCTCTGAGGGAGCCCCTGCCTGAGAGGAGCCGGGTGCGGAGCAGAGGCATCCAGGGACTCGCCAGTACCTTCGGCATTGAGGCGTAGGACACAAGTGAAGACAAAACATTGCAGCCGAGGCTGAGTAGTCCCTAGCGTTTTCCTGCTCAAAGGGAAGCTACGTCCTGAACCGCTTTACCAACAGTAGAGTCAGGGCTAGACAGACAGTGCTGGTGTCTTCTCAAGATCGCGAGAAGCTGTGTAGGGCTCGATAGATATTTGCATACAAATCGTGTGTCATGTATTTGCAGTATTTGTCCAACTGTGTTGTTGGGGCATCGCTTGCAAAGGAAGAGGAGGAAGAGGAGGAAGATGAAGAAGAGGAGGAAGCTGTTGAGGTTCCTAGTAGTCCAGAGGAAGTCTATGAGATAGTGGGTACTCTTTCTAAACCAGGGAGTACAAAACCACATTTTGCACAGGAAACATATGCAGTAAGTAGGAGTTTTATTTCAGATTGCCATTAGACAACATTAGAAATATTGCAAGTCATGTAAAATGACCTGCACCAATGAAATGGTCCTTTGTTCCTGCTGGAAGCTGTATATGTCTATTATTCCTTCTGCTTGCTGCACACTCTCCATTTTCCTCTCTTCTAGGTCTGATATAGCAAATAATAAAAAGAAGGAACTCAGACTCAAAATAGATTTTTTAAAAAAGTTATGGACAGGACATCATCTCTCTTGATTATTCATAGGTCTGCTTTCTTTTTCCCTCAAAGTGTATTTCTCATCTTCTCTGTGTCTTTTATCACCATTTTAAAGGTAGTGGTGCTGGAATCAAGGTGTCTCCCTTAACTGTTCACTGAAATTATGGCTTTCACTAGCAGCTAATTGTGCTGAAAACGTACGTCTTAGTATGAAGATGTGTATGTCCAGAGTTTAGTTAACTCAAGGAGGCTTACTTTTGAGAACATGGTTGCTTATTGCTTGATTAGAATTGTCTCTGTTTCAAACTGCTTATTATAAATTATTATTATTCTTATTGAAGTATCTCTTAAAACATTTGAAAGTTTTGATTCAAATGTCTATACAGCTGAGCTGTTCAATCAGGAAATTATGGCTGGCAGTATTTAATTTTAACCACTGCTTTTGCCCAAAGTGTTTGCCTGTATTACTTGAGCAAGCCCAGCAATCTTCACTTAACAAAAATTACAGGATGCTATTTTGCAAGGAAATTAACAATTTTATGTTTTCTTCATTCTGCCAACTGATATGTGTTTAAAATACCTGTACAAGTAATGGATATTTTTTGATATTCACAGTTGCACTAAAGATGTGGATCCTAAAATACCATTAAATGTCTATATTTTTGAACTATGTTGATGTGTACTCTAAATTCGTAGTCTCACCATTTAATTTACATTTCATCAGCTTCCTTGTATCTGACAGATAACATCTGATAACTGTCTTATGAATTATTCCAACATTGTAGTGTTAGAAAACAACATTCTACCAGAAAGTTAAACTTCAAAAGGATTTTTTTTTTTTTATGACAGAATGTAACTATTTTTCCCTCAGGTCTCTCCTGGAGACGAACTCTTAAATCACTTGCTTGCATGTGACGTTGTTTTATATAATATCACTGAGGATGCAGATCAAATTGAGGAAGCAACGTGGGCTGCTTCTGGTTAGTATAGCTATCAGCTGAATAGAAATTTGATTGCTGTACAGCCATCAAAATTTGCCAGAAATGTAATGAAATTATGAGGGATTTATAGTTCACTATAATATAAAACTGAGTTCCTTGATGGAGAAATGCTGCATGAATTGTTTGATTAAATAGCAAGGAACCATGGAATGTCCTCTCATGTTTAGAAAGGAGAGAAGCTGTCCTGGTATGGTCCAACTCTTTAAATGACACATCTGTGTAGGCAGTTATTTCCCTAAAAAACTGTCAACCATCGTCTCATCTATTTGCATTGGGAGGTGGGTAGAAAATTTGCTCTTGTGATATTAAAAGAATGTTGGAATATTTTATATAATGATTTTGAGTATATTTTGACTTAAAAGTGCAATAAAGAACTACTGCTATCAGTCTTTTGGAAACTTTCTACTGATTGTTACATCCAAATTCTAATAGGCACCTGGAATCCCTTTATGGTGACAGTGCAATATTCTTCTTTATATGATAGCTATATGTAGTGTATTTGGAAAAAAGAATCATTTACATAACAATTATTTTGTTTGATATTAAAATAAGGAGACTTTGCTTGCATTCAGTAGCTCTTCTTTTTTTCTATCATGAAAAACGTACACTTTTATTTCCTTTCAGTATCTCAGCAGTCAATAAAGATAAATCATTTCCTAGTTTGGATTGTTTGGATTTTTTCCCCATAATATGTAGCTCTGTGAAGATTATGTTCCCAATAATTTGATTCTTTATTTCCATTATTTCTCTATTTTTTATTATTCCTTATTTATTATCTTAATTTTATATTAACTTAAATAAAGAGCATTTGCTTAAAAATACATATCACATAGACCATTCAGATATGAATGTCTATACAGGACCTTTATATAAATGAAAAAATACAGTTTGAATAATGCAGTTTAAAATAAATTAAGTTCTTGCTTTCACATAACAGCCTTACATAAGGAAATAGAGAATTTTGCAAGACCAAAGTTGTTCATCCTCATCTCAACAATAATGACCTGGGCAAATTCAAAACCCTCTGACCCTGTAAGTAATATGAAAACATTAAACTTTTTTAAACCAAATATTACCATTTAATGGAAAATATTCATCAAAATCAATTAATCTATTTCAGGTATGTACTTCAATGATAGCTAATAAAGTTAGTGTTGACAAGTGAGGGGTGTTTTTAGGATTCTTTCACCCTGAATCATCACTTACTGCCAAAATTGTTAAATGTATTCCACTGACAGAGAAGTTTAGGTATTGGGCTACAATGGTACAGAAAGATGTAAGGGGCTGCTTGGGCTGCTATGCTAACCACAGTATGCACTGTCCTTCAGTTATTAAAAAAAATCCCATATATGCTATATATTTAATAAAATGAGTATTTTAAACAGTGTATAGACAGATAAATAGACACATCTTTATATATGTTAAGTATTGTCAGGAATCATGCTAGGCACTTTAGAGTATGCTATTGCAATTCTCAAATTCAGTGTTACAGAAATAGAGTTTTTCAACCTTATGTAATGCTATATATAATAAAAATTAATGTTTTTTTAAATACAAAAAAATTAAAAATCTTCTACTGTGAAAACACCCAGGTTGTGGGTTTGATCCCCATATGGGTCACTCACTTAAGAATTGGACTTGATGATCCTTGTAGGTCCCTTTCAACTCAGATTATTCTGTGAAATATGTGAAAATTGAAATTGAACTAATGATGTTTTCAAAATGTTGAACCTCAAGCATCAGATTCAGAAACTTTAAGAATTTCAAAAGAAAACCAAGCTAGAACAGATTTTAAAAATACTTTTAAAGAACTTACTTTAACCATCTAAGCCTTTAAAAATTGTTCTGTTTTAAGAAATGTATAACAGTCACATTTTTTTTCTTCATAGGAAAATCCTGAGGCTCCTTTTACTGAAGAAGATTATCGCAAAAGAAAATCTCATCCGAACTTTATGGATCACATAAATGCTGAAAAACTCATTGTGAAACTTGGAAAAACTGTATGTAAAGAATGTATTTATAAAAATGAATCATTTTGTCTTCTTACTTATAGCTTTATCTTACAATAATTTGAATAAAATTTAAGAATATGTTATTCTCTTTAAAAAAATTGATTATATCAATAATTAATAAAATATAATAGTATAGAGAATACGAGAATGCCTTTTGAAACCTAAGCGTATGCATAATATAAATCCCAAATTCTATCTTTTTTTCCTTAGTCGGTAAATCAAGCTTATCTCATCTAAAAAAGATACTGTTTCTTTGGTTGTATCAGAGAGAATCAAAGCTGGGGCCTGTGTGGGGAAAGACTTGAGGATTAAAGACTGTGGAGGAAAGGGATATTGGTACAGCTTTAAAGAAAAGCAGCATCTTTAAATATTAACAAGCTATGTTAGTATTATGTCTCATTTAAATTCTCAAAAGATGTTCTGGCCACACCTAGCATGTTCCTGGATGGTTTGTGCTCTTGGAGCAGAGGGCTTATTGACTTTTATTCCACCCTATAATTCACTTTAAAATCATATCCATATAGCTGACACAGAATAACTAAAATATATGTTACCACTTCATATGTGTTTTAAAATCCCTTCTTTCAGTTTTGTTTGTTTTGATCTGATTAGATTATTAATCTTACTAGAGAGCAGACCATGCTTTTTGTATTTAGAGAACTTTGTATTTAAGAGCTATTACTAAATAAATACCAACAGTGGCTCACGTTATGCTTCACAATTCAGGAAAATGGATGTTGTTATCATTAGTGATGGAGTGCTGTGGAGGGTAGGAGGACAGTGAAATACCTTGTATGATAAAGATGTCATTTGGTCATTCTTTACATGTGTTAGCAGTCTCACATAATCAATATGATTCAGTGTCTATTGCAGAAGTTTGTCAGGCTAATAACAGAGGGGGAAAAAACTTTGCTGTGATTTGAGTATACACTTACCATCTTATGCCCTGCTGAGAAAATAGCACTGGACATTATATTCTTTGTTAACATGGGTCTAATAGTATAGAATACCAGTAAAATTGGTTTTCAGCTTGAAAAATCATGTGATGGTGAATTGGTTTTTCTTTGGCTATGCTAACATGGAGTTATAAGACCATGGAATAACTTTCACACTTGTAATGTTAGAAACATGAAGATGGTAAATGTCCATCAAACCTTGGAATAACTTATGCTGCAACTAACACCCAGATGAACTATTGACTCTACTTTCCTGACTAGTCCAAAGCACTGAATCACTGCATAACAAAAGCATTAATATAATTAATATTAGCTTCTAAATGTTTGTCAGCCTGAATGTCTGTTAAGAAGACAGTGGAACAATATGTTCAGAGTGCAATTTAGTGGCTGATGTTGCTCAAAGGAAGATTTCACCCATCTACATTAGTGTATCTCCCACCTATTTTTTGATCAAAATTCAGTAAGAGTTGTGAGCTAGAAGTCTTTGCTTATCTCTAGCAATTTTTTTACCTTTTACCTTTGTGGTAGGGCTTGCAGGCTGTGTAGCTTCTCTCAGAAGTTGCTGACTCTGGGTTCCTGCCAAATTCAGAATCTTTGGAGAAATATCTGTCTACCACAAACAGAAAAGCTCTTCATCTCCCAGCTCTGTTCCCATGGTTCCCGAATCCATTAATTTAGACCTGTTTCCCACTTCAAGCAATTTATTAGAATAAAGCAAACAAACATAAAATAAGCACAGCCTGGAATGGATGATTCCAGCTAGAATGTGACATCTAGTGGCTTTGATGAATATTACATGGAAACGTGACACTACCTGGAACTAAACATGCTGAGTGGAACTGCAGCTTGCCCAAGAATTGCCTAATTTTTTAAATTAACTATATCCAACTAACTTCAAGTACTACCTTCTCATATGTGTGACTTATGACAATAAGTAAGTATTGTTAGAGGACTTCAACCTGTTTTAGAGGTTTATATGTCAGTGAAGTATAGCACTTGGTGCCAAATTCTTTCATCTCCACAAGTGGCAGAAGTTAGCACAAGGTACATAGAAGAAAATCCTGTGTTCCATTCTTTTTAGGGGTAATGAGAAATAGCACCTCCTGTGCTTTCACAAGAAGCAGGTTTTTTCTGCTAGGAATGAACATTACTACTTGTCTTCTGGGACATGTTTGCAGAGCAACCCTGGGAGATGCTGCTCTTAGGGTACAAACAGTATCTATCATGGTACTACCCAAGCAAACTCAGTGTGTTGGGTTTATTGAGAGATGCGTCTCCTCAAATTGGGGTTCAAACGAGAACATATGCCAGAGTCAATAACATGGTTTTACTTAACAATAGATGTGAGGTAGAGAGATAGAAAGAAAAAGAGAGGAGAGGGACAGAGAAATCAAGGAGAAGATACTCGTCACCCATGGATCCAATGGTGTCCTGTTGGTCCTTCTTCACCTTGGGCTTCTCAGTGATGGGAGTCCCAAGGCTGTTCAAAACTTTTCGCGTTTTAGCAAACAAAGGAATTAATGCTCATTGGCTACACTGTTCTCTTATTCTATTGGTTAAATTCCCTCACTTCCAATTCTAATTAGTCCCATGCTCAGTCTTTCTCTGGTGGATTTCTTTGTTAGGTGACCATGAGTTGGTTGTGATCTCCCCCTGATGGAATTACCTTTTACCCAGTCACAGTTGCTGAGTTGGCTTTCCTTGTGGCCATTAAATTCTGTGTTCTTTGTGTCCATTATCAGTGACACGTTCTTCTCCCCAGGCTTTGCTAACCTCCCCCTAGGTCTGAGATAACACCCAGAAAATAGTACCACTTCTGTCTTATCTCAAGTTCCCGCTGTGGTGGCTTAATTTACAGCCCAAGTTCCAGGTATCCACAGACGCATATCTGGGGGGGCTTCGATGGTCATTGGTGGTCACTGATGCCATCTGTCCCATAACTTGGGGTGATCTTTGTTTGATACATGTGTGAGCAGTTGCTTCTTTACACAGTTTGCCACAGTGGGAATTTTTGTCCAGATGCGTTAACCAGATCTGACCTCAACCAGGCTGGGAGTTAGTGTCCTCCTGTCCTTCCCTTCTGTGATTATCTCATGGCAAAGTCCTTCTGTGGTCTTAACAGTATTTGAGACAGGCAACTGTGCTCTTTAAGTCCTTACTGTGTGGAAGCTCTTATGCTATCTGTAATGTCTTCTAATTTTAGTGTTTCTTGTGATAAATAACAAGCTGTTGAATTCAACTGAGTTGAGGTAATTTTTATTACGAAGTTTTACATTGTAAGTGGATTAGATACAGACACATACAGAGATACAATACACTGATGTTACAACTTGTAATCACTTTATATGATGTTTTGCTGATATTATTAAAGATTGGCTAAGACTTTCCTTATTTTTATGTTTCTTAAATATCTTAAAAAAAGATCTAGATCCCTAATCTGTGCATTTATTCCCACTGCTGGTAAAGGCAGGTTCTTTTACATGGAAATATATAACGTCTAGGATCTTTACAACATGAGAACTATTTAATAATGTTGTTTCATATTAAAAATTTCAAAGATAGTGGTCTTAATTTAAAAGACTTCCTTGAAAGTTTTTCTTCTTTAGATGATTTAAAAATCTTTTTTTTCTCTGTAAAACCCTCCTCACCATTGATCCAAGCAGTAACATGTATGTCCAAGCACACAGGCAAATTTATGGTGCTACACAATAATGGTCAGAAAAAATATGTGGGTTAATCATGATATGTGGTTAGGAAAACATTTAAATAGTTCAGAGATCTATTTTTTTAATTGTGTATAAAAATGAAAGTAAAGACATTGTAAAATTGTTAACCCAGCCTTTCCCTCTCCTTTAGGCAGATAAATGCAAATATAATGCAGTTGAAAAAATAGCTTGAGTGAATTTCAGAATTACTTTTTCTTGGAAATAGAAAATTGAGACATGAGTTACCCTGTTCATTTACTTGATTTACATAAATTCCAATTCTTTTTGCTCTTAATTTTTTTTAGAATTTCCATCCAAATGTAAACAGATCAATTCTAATTGAGCAATGGGGTTTTTTTGAAATAAGAAACTGCAGGATATGCAACAATTGATCTAGTTACAAACTTTGAGTGATATAGTTTATACACCTTGTATATTTAGTACACAAGTAATCAAGTTTCAGTGTAAGCCTGTATCCCAACTGCAGTACCAGATTTTAATAAAAACTTTCTTGCTGATTTTACTTCACAGAACATGAATAAATTTTCAACTTGTGTTGTTGCCTCAGGACATCAATACGGAGCTGAGGAAGGAGTCTTCCACTATCTTTTTAAGGTAGACATCCAACTACACTTGAAAAATCATTTAATTTCTAGTGGCAAACTGAACTGGAATTGAATGCACCTTTAGCAGCTTTGGTATCATAAGCTTAATACTTTCATGAGCAGAACTGATTATTTGATCCCTTTGAAATATTCTAGCTACAGTGAAAGTGGTTTTTGCCTCTTTGGCTCTATATTTTTTTTAGATTTTTCTATCTTTTTTGACAGTATCTCCATATGTACTTTACAGTGAGAACATGTCTGTCATACCAATGGAATCCAGAAAAATGTCTTTCTTCTCAACACTACAGTCTCTTTTTTTCCCTAAGTATTTGTCTTTTGGGGGATACAAAATAATATTTTTCAAGATGAAAGAATATTCTTAAAAAAAAAAAAAGACTTCTTGCTTTCAGTAGGCTGCCAATCAGTATTTCTCAAAAATTGGGGGCCTTTTCTGCAGTTCCATTAATCATTCAATAAACTGAACTTTAAATCCTGAATTTATAGATTTCCCTAATAAAGAAATGCTCCTTTTTTAGCTCTAGTTAAAAGTAACCTTTTTCTCTTCACTCTCTGTATTTTCAGATGTGTTGGCTTAGTGAGACTCCTGAAATACCTGTTTTTGGGGATGGAAAGAATTTTATTCCAACCATTCATATTCTTGATTTAGCAGCGTAAGTGGAAAAAATTCCCCAGGGCAACAACTGATACCAGCTAGATCACAAATCCAAATCCACAAGAGAGTACTGAGGCTTTTAAACTGGGTGGGTTGGTTTAAGGTCACTCTTTGGCCTTTTTTGCTGGGTCAAACAGAGCTTTCAGCTTCTTTAGTACTAAATGTGCTTTCTGGAAACCTTACATGACTGTTGCACTGGTGCTGTGCCTTTAAGAAGTGATGGGCCTTACTCGATCTAGAGAGTGATACCAGTTAACTGGCACGAACTGGAAATGGCTAAGATAATATCTTCTACAGATGTTGCTTTTTATCCTTTCAACTTCTTTCCAAATAAAATATCCAACTGTACTTTATTAAGTAAAATATACATGAAAATGTCATGCTCTGAAATGTTCTGCAAGAATTTATAGACTCCTGGTAGTGTTCCTGAAATTTATTTAACAACAAAAGCCAACTATGCTTCTGTAAGTGCCTGTCCTGGCCATACTTGCTGTGTTTCAGAGTGTTGCAAAATGTAGCAGACCACAGACCAGAAGTTCAGTATATACTTGCAGTGGATACATCCAAGCACACACTTGAAGAACTAGTAAAGGTAAGAGATTTGAGAAAGGTACAAGATTTTGAATCCTTTTTTTTTTTTTTTAAGATATCTCTAAGGTTTTAAAAACTATACATTTTACTGAAGTAGGAGTTCCAAGGTCTTCCTGAATTATCTTATGTAGTAAATTACATAGAAGATTATTTTGAAATCCTCCAAGACTTCTGCCCTTTAAACAAAATACATTACTTGGACCTAATTTGGCATAATTGATTTTTGAGGTATTACTATTAATTTAAGGAGAAACTTTGTGTAAGAACGTTCTGGTGAATTTTTATGGGATTCACATTACTGTAATTAGGTACTCAAAGTCTTTACAATGTTTTACCCCTTGTTTTGTGGAAGATACCTTTTTTTTCCCACACATTTTGAAGTGAGGTCTAGAAGTATGTGAACTATACATTGTGATAGTGAGAGTCAACTCACAGGAGATTTGCTCATGTAAATTGAGCAAATGTTACATAAGGACCAAAAGAGCCCGATTTCTTTTTGTCATATCAAAGTGTGTTTAATGGAACACAGGGAGCTCACAAGAAGATGAAATCTGTGCTTTGGTTGGGGTAAATACTCATTGAAAAATTGGTAGTTGAAGAGCCATTCTATAAGAGAGACCATAATGCAGTTAGTCAACATTCCTATGAAAGAAGCAAAGGTCAAAGGAAATTTTGAAGCTGTGGTCAACCACAAGAAAGAATATTATATTTAAAAATAGTCACAAAAGAAATTAAAAATATTAAATATGTGTAAGAGAAGGGTAGAGGCTATTGAAACCTACATTATTAGCCATGTAAGTCCATTTCATATACTTATTAAAAAAAGTTTGAGAAAGTGAAAATTAAAATTAGCACAGTTAACCTGTAGGTTGAGGAAAACAAGATGGCAGACTTCCAAAAGTCCAGATGAATACAGTAAAATAATTAAAAAAAAATTATCTGACAGGATAAGTGAAAAATGTTACTATCAGGAAAGACTCAAAATTAATATTATTTTTTTCAAACAATTGGAAAAGCCTGCCAGAAAATCTGTAAGGCAAATTGATGATTATGGTGTAAAAGGATCACTTAGTGAAGACAAGGACATAGCAGAGATACTTTGTAATAGGAGTAAGAATTTGGAAGCCTATCAATGCTTTAGGATTTCTTTGTGGATAACTTGTTAGAGGGTCTGTATAAAACTAAAGTAACTATAGAAAAGATTAAAAAATGCACTGGCAAAATGAACACAAAGAAGTCACCAGAGTCCTATGGTATTCACTGAAGATGACTCAAATAACTCCAAGATGAAATACCTCCGAACTGCAAATTCACATATACAACCTGCTGTTTAGCACTGTCCTGGCACTTGAATAGTGGAGGATGATAAATGTAGTGCCAATGTAAAAAGAGAGGTTCCTGAAATATTTTGGGAATTACAGGCCAATATACCTAATAATGTCAGCTAACAACCAGATATATTGTACGAAATTATAACAAATTAAATGCATTAGAGGACACCCAGATACATATGATTCTATTTGGAAAGAGCCAATTGACTTTTGTAAAAGGCTTTCATGAGAAATACTTTCAAAAACGTGCTCTCAAATACTTTGGAAATCTCCTGGATTTCTATACTATTACTAGTCAATGTGGGTAAGGGTGAACAAGATGATGTAGTCTACTTGATTTTCCCAAAGGCTTTCAAAGAAGTGTTTCACCAATAGCTGTTGAGAAGCAGCTAGACACCAAAGGGAGTGGTTTGTGTCCTTTCATGGGTGTGTGGTTGTTTAGAAATGAGAAACAGAGGGCAGGAATAAGTGGACAGTTTTTGTGGATGGGAAGTTGCCAGTGGAGAGAGTGCTGCAGAGTTATCTTGGCAGGGGAATTATCTGTACCAGCCCTGGGGAAGACTGGAAAGGCACATGGGAGAGAAACACCTTGAGAATTATAGCTGAAAATAGTTGAAGATTAGAAGAGTATTTGGAAGGAGTATCATATATGTTTTTCCCATGCTTATTTTCATTTAAGTGTCCACTAACTGAGATCATTGGAGACAGAATACTGGAATATATGTAGATTTGATCTGATGGTCTATATCAATGTTTATGATTTTATGGAATCTAATGGGATTTAAATCTATTTTAAAGGGCTGTAGGAGTAACTAACAATTTCTGTCTAATGATGAAATGCAAATGATATATGGAGAGTTATCAGTGGCATTGATCTGAAAACCCTACCTGGCTGTTAACAGAAATAAACGCTTCAGGAACCTGAAGTGAAAAGTGCTGGCAAATAATATAGATCTCGAAGTAGATCTTAAGCACTAGGAAGTTGTACATTGACTTAAGGACTTCATAAAACTTTTCTGTGGTTTTGGATTGTTTCTTTCTTTGTTTTATTTTTTTATTGGAAGTACTAAAGAGAAAGTGTTATATAGCAAACAAAAGCTATTTAATACTAACATTAAAATTAATATACTGTTCTTAGATCTATTTCAAATCAGTACTCTGATTTTTCAGGTACAGTGAAACATAAAATTTAAAGCACACATTTTATTCACACAAATCCTGTTGAATTTTTTTCTCAGAATCTGATTTGTTAAATGTTTTTGGTTTTATTTGTTTGTTTTTATTTTTTGATAGTGTATCAGTAAAAATGTTGGACCAGGAAAAATTCAGAAGATTTCTAAAGAAGATGCATTCCTGAGCAAAGATTTAACAGTCAGTACTTTTCTTTCTTTTATTACTTCAGGAAAGTATGTAAGCTTAAATTAAAATGTCATGAAATATGTAATTTCTTTTTTTAATTCACCAGAAAAATTTAACTACAAAATATGCCCAAAAATGTATAATTTAAATTTAGAAAATAAAAAAAGAAAAATTTAACCATAATAGAACAGACTACTTTAAGGAGCTACAGTCTGATTTAAAAAAAAAAAAAAACAAAACACTGAAGCACTGATGTTGCTGCTCCCCTTAGCATACTGGAGCACTCTGACAAAACCTACACCAAATGATAAAAATAGCAAAAAAATAAGTTAATAATAAAGTGCTGCTAAAGGTGATGAACACAGCATACATAAATTATGTTACCTGGAATCAACTGTTCATAGGAGAAATGAACAAATTACTATCCAGGTAGTTTTAAGATGGTATTTGATAAATTTATGAAAGAAGTGATTCATTGCAATTACATGAAACCTTTACATTGCACAGAATAATTGCTTAGTGTTTCATGTTCTAATAGTTCATGAGAACACTCAGATATAACTATACACTGAAAAATGATACTTTTAAAAAGTTTAAAATATATGTTTTTCTTTATATGTAAATCTTCTTTCCCTATGCTTTAATTCTTTCTATTGTCCCTGTCCATTCTGGTTTCTAGTTTCAGCTGACTGTTCTTTTAACATGCATAGCTTAAGTCTGTAAATAAGTGTAGCTCTATTCCTCAGCAAATGCATTTGGATATGTTGTTTGTGAACCTGCAAATGGAATCTATTGTTCTGAAAGATTCTTTCAACATTAACTGGGTTGCTGAGGCAGGACTGATAGAGAACATTGAACAAGTTGTCAAGGAATACAAGCAAAGTCGAGGATTACAGGTAATACTTTGTTGTATACTATTTTAAAGTGCACCTTTCTTTCTTTTTCTCCAATAGAAATGGTTATATAAACACAGGCTTTAATTTATTTAAGGAAAAATATGTAGAAAACTGACATAGATGCAAACTAAGTGAACATAAAACCCAAAAATGAAATTGTAGAAGTTAAATGAGACAATATTAATTAAAACAACAATGATTAAGTTTTATTTCCTTTATGCCTAAAGCTGAAATTCTGTTAATGTAAATTAGCTTAATGATGGAGAAGCTGCTGTTCCAAAAGTAATTTATTTATGCAGTGGTGCTCTCAGTATAATTTGCTTCAAGAATACAATAAGTGTACTTTTATTTAAGTTTTTTTACGATAGTCAATAGTTAGGTGAGTATTTTGTGTCCTTCTTTATATTTAGTGAGTCAGGATATTCAGTTGCAGTGTAGCCTTCATTTTACTCTGCTCTGTTGCATAATTTACTGGACAACTTTGCTGTTTCCTATGCTAGCTTGATATTTAGAACTTCTGCATTCAACTGTATAGGGAGGCTTATTGAAAAGTGCAGAAAAATGCTTGTATACATTTGAATATTGAATGGAATGATAAAGCTGTTCAGCATGTCTAAATCTTGTTCAGACTTCAAATAAGAGTTCGGGTCATGTAAAACAAAATACAGCTACTATTGTTCAAGGTTGTTCATTAAAGTCCCTGCATAGCTCTGAAAGGATTATCAGATCTGTGTTTGGGTTAAACCACTGCATCTGAGTACATATACATCCAATTAAAAAAAATCAGTACAAAATATAGACCTACCAAGTAACAAAGAGAGGGAAGGCTGTCTAGACTGTCTCTGTTGCTACTCTTAAATTTTCAGAGTTTGTGCTGTCAGATTTACTAAAGTAAGAGAGGCAGTTAATTATGTATGATTCTGAGTTTGTTGCATAACATGTTTAATAAGTGTATACTGGAATCTTAATTAAACTTATCCTCAGGCTGGTTGGCTGAAATAAGAAATCATTAATATCTTCAGAGTGTGATGGATCTGAAATTTTTGAGGTGAAAATAATCATTGTGATGACAGCAAATCTACCACAGTTGGGAAACAGAACTATTGCATGTTTATAATATAATATCTGCCACCTCATTCCAAAATTCACTACATCCTATCTGTGGGATTGTTTTTCATCTCTTTGGATTATTCAAACACTAATTAGCCACATTGATCTGTTAGTCTACTGAATAGAAGCGTGCTTTCTCTCCAACAGTAAAGTTCTACATTTAAGTAACTGTGTTACTCAGAGCCTGTGGGTGATATAGATATTCAGTGAGAAATAAATAAATTGATAGAACCAAAATATATTTTCAGTTTTAATTATAATTGCAATTAGTTATATTAAAAAGATCATTTCTTTTACATAAAAACATCTGTATTGTTTGAATGATGTCATAGCTTCATCTTTTTTTTTTCCAGCCTCTCAAAGTTTACATTCATGGTCCTCCTGCGGTTGGCAAATCTACCATTGCTGAGGAGCTCTGCAAACATTATAGGCTACATTACATTAAGATAGATGATGTGATTTCTGAAAAAATTGCACATCTGGTGCGTTGCTGTTTTCTAATGTTCCTATTATTTTAATTTCTGTGATTTTAAAATGTTTGGCATCATTTAAAAATTAGTTATAACCCCATTATTTTAGAATGGAAATATCTTTCGACATACTGATCACTTCTGGAGGTTGCACTGATCTCTTTTTAGAGGCTGAGGGTTGCTCAGTATCTCACTGTCCAAGAGAGACATGAAAGGAATTGTTTAATTTTTGTTTCTTTTTTACATCCGCATATAAAATAAGTTGGCTATGGAATTTCTGAGCCTATTTGTATTTCTGTTCTTGTCATCAGGAGAAAATTGTGGCTAAAGAACAGGACACTGGAGTAGAGGAGGGGGAAGATGAGGTAGAGGAGCAAGATGAAAACGTAGAAACAGCGCTGGAGCTATTAGATGGAATAAAAGAAAACATGGAGCTGAATAAAGGTAGGAAATACAAAATTATAGTTACTATAATAAAGACCACTACTGCAACCCTATGCAAATGGAAAATCAGGAAATAAATTTGTGCTCTAGAACTTGTACTTCCTACTAAAAGCAAGAATAATGTCCTTTCCATTTGTACATACCTTATTTAAAAATAAAATGCAATGTTTTACATTATACATTAATGTGGTGTTTTGACTCTGGCTGAATGCCAGGTACTCACCAAAGCTACTCTGTCACTCCCCTCCTCAACTGGACAGGGTGAGAGAAAATATAATGAAAGATTCCATGAGTCAAGATAAGGACAGGGAGAGAGCACTCACTCATTACTGTCATGGGCAAAACAGACTCAACTTGGGGAAATTACTTAAATTTATTACCAACCAAAAACAGAGCAGGATGATGAGAAGTAAAACAAACCTTAAAAATACCTTCCTCCCACCCTCCCTTCTCTCCCATATTTAACTTTATTCCCAATTCTCTGCCTCCTCTCCCAAGCAGCACAGGGAGATGCGAATGGGAGTTGTCTTCAGTTCACCACATGTTGTTTCTGCTGCTGCTCCCTCCCTGGGGAGAGGAGTCCTACCCCTGCTCCAGCGTGGTGTCCCTCCCACAGGCAACAGTTCCTCCGTGAACCTCTCCATCACGGGGCCTCCCCCTGGGCTACAGTTCTTCATGAACTGCTCTAGCATGGGGCACCTTCCAACGGGTGCAGTCCTTCAAGAATGGGCTACTCCATCATGGGTTTCCCGTGGGGTCTCAAGTCCTGCCAGCAAACCTGCTCTAGCATGGGTTCCTCTGTCCATGGGTCCACAGGTCCTGCCAGGAGCCTGCTCCAGGATGGGCTTCCCATGCAGTCACAACCTTCTTTTGGGCATCTGCCTACTCCCTGTGGGCCTCCTCCATGGGCTGCACATGGGTCTCTGCCCCCCTGTGGACCTCCACGATCTGCAGGGTGACAGTCTGTCTCACCATGGTCTTCACCACAGGCTGCAGGTGGATCTTTGCTTTGACACCTGGAGCACCTCGCTCCCCTCTTCTTCGCTGTCCTGGGTGTCTGCAGGGCTCTCACAGGTTCTCATGTCTCTCTTTGGCCACATTTAACTTCTGTGCAATTACTTCTTCTCTTCCTAAATATGTTATCACAGAGGTGTTACTACCATCTCTGCTTGACTTCCTTGGCCAATGCCAGCTCTGTCCTGGAGCCAGCTGGCATTGGCTCTGTTGTACATGGGAGAAGCTTCTACCAGCTTCCTAGAAAAGCCAGCCCTGTAACCTCCCTGGCTACCAAAACCTGGCCATTCAAATCCAATATCTTGTCTATTAAAAACAATACATATTTTAAATACTTTGGTGCATCTTTCTACTTCTTCAGACTTTTTTGATAACATCATGTTTTCATCTCAGAGCAGAGAACATAATTTATGTAATACAAAGTAAAAAGTTGGTGAAGTGTATGTTTACCAATCTTGCAAAAATAAAAGTATTCTAGTAAAAAAGAGCATTAGTGCACAGTCATAACGAGATTTTGGACAGGATTTAAGTACCTCATACATCACTAGAAAGTAAATAGTATTTACTGAAGCTGGGAAAGAATTTTAAAGTCTGTAGATTGAAAAAGGTCCATAAAATTGCCATTATTGAAAAGTATTAGTTAACATCTATACGTGAACAAAGTCATGTTGTTTTCGACTCAGTGCTTAATGTTTTCCATGTTGTATAAAGTGATCCCTAATAAAAATGCATTCTATCACTAAAGGTTTACCTGATTTGGATCTTATGTGTTTGCTAAGCAAGGAACTTGTAACACACCCAGAAGCTTCAGTAATGAGATCTATGGCAGTATCTCTTCTACATGCTTTGATTTGTTACTTAAAATAATAATGACTTTTAGAATAATAACATACTTCTATGGTTATAAATATCTAAGACTTTTAATAGCCAAAGCAAAATAAAGTAGGAAACTAGAGTCAATATTTACGAAAGCACAAAAACTCAGTCCAAAGGTCAAACCAAACTTTTCACTTCCACATATTTTCTCAACAATACAGGACAAATTAATAAACCAATTCATATTTCAATCTATTCATCTGAAAATAAAACTAGTAAAGTCAATCTCACTTCTTTTTTGCAAAACTATCTTTAAGACTTACTGTTAAATGTAAATAGAATATTATTGCTTTGTCTCATGATTTTTTCTATAAATATTTCTTTACTGCTTCTATTAAAATCTGATTGTATTATTCTAAATAAAACTAATTTCATGTTTAATATTCCTAAAGTTCTAATATTTATATCCCTGTAAACACAAATGTGATTTTATTTTATAGCTACATATTCATATTCCATAAATCATTGTCAACACATAATATACAAATTGTACGCCAAAATATATAACTTTTTTAGGGTCTAAGTAGAAATTTCTCTGATAAATGAATTTGAATGTTAGTAAAATAATTTCAGATACCTTGATTCTATAAACTAGGTACCTTTTAAACTTTTTTGTCTTAGGTCGTCTAGATGATCAGTTTATTGTTACAATTGTGAAGGATAAGCTCAAATCTATGCCCTGTAAGAATCAGGGATATGTTTTAGATGGGTTCCCAGAGACCTACAGTCAGGCCATGGAACTTTTTAGTGGTAAGTACTGCTGCTTTTGGTTTAGTTACTGCCTTTGGTTTTATTGCTGCTAATATTGTCATTATCATTATTGTTCTCAGTGCCATACTAATTGAATTGTATCAGCACTGTAATGACTGTGGTGCAGGATACAAACCAAAGTTGTTTACACATGATTATTAGAGCACAAGAAAGGTTGTAATCCACCTTATTTAATTTATGCACAAGACAGTTTTCAGGCTCTCCTTCCTGGCAGAGTAATAAGTAAATGCACAAACATGGAAGATATATTCATGTTTTGTGTTAGTCTATTCTCCTTAAGCAAGCTCTACAGCAGAATTTCTTCATAATATTTAAGGGCCGCTGAATGAGGGGATCCAGCCAGTGCACCAACACATATTTTATGAGCCAGATTAGAGTGGGTTTATTAGATCAGCTACAGTAGATATGACTTCAGAGAAGCTCTGCAACATACCTTTCAAATTGTGAGCAAGCACCGTCCATACATTAAGACCAAGATTAAGAATCATCTCCATATTTAAATTACAACATGAGGTTTGAGGGAAAAGAGAAAACGGTCTTGTTCAGCTTAGTATGTTGTTCTGTAAGTGATCATGTTCAGCTGATGCTCTTACAGGCAGTTTTACTGACTATTCAGAACAGCAGATACTAAGTGGTAGAAAACATTTTAAACATACAACTGTAAAACATTTCTACTCACTATTCTGAGCCTTGTCTCTGTTTTTGGCAGAATAATGTACTTAGCAAGGGCAGAGCCCAAAGACAAGATGGCAGTTTTGTAGTTGAACACATTTTAAAATGGTGTATGCATGTACATACTGCTGCTGTGTACGTAAAACAATTACTGGTAGAATTCTGTGGTGGCTGGAAACATGAATTACTTCCTGAGTTCTCTAAACTGGTTCAAGGATAGATTGATTTCCAGCTATTAGTATAATCAGGATATAGACAAACCTGTGTTTGTACTGGACACATTTTTAGCAAACATAGTGATATTGTTGCTTCAAATGAAAATATTGATTATTTCTTACTTTGTTTTAGCGGAAGACGAGGATGAAGAAGAAGAAATAAAAAGCAAAATACCTAAATGTCATAAAATAATCACACCTGGTAAGTTTGATGGATTTCTTTTTAAATAAACTGAGGAGTTTTGAAATACTGTTGCCACCAACAAGAAGTCTAAAATATCACTCCATCTGTTCCTATTGAAGTTAACTTAAATATCTATTTCATGTAATGCCACTGCCTTCTTATTTAAAAGCAAACAATTAATCACAGAATCGTTTAGTTTGGAAAAAAACACTAAGAACATCAAGTATAACTGTTAACCCAGCACTGTTAAGTCCATCACTAAACCCTGTCCTAAGTGCCACATCTTCTTATCCCTTAAATACCTTCAGGAATGGTGACTCAACCACTTCTCTGGTCAGCCTGTTCCAATGCTTGACAACCCTTTTGGTGAATAAATTTTTCTTATTCAAAAGGAAGGGTTCAGTTTAGTTTGTGGATATTTTATTCTTTTTATTCTTTTTTTTTTTTGTGAAAATGCCATCAACTGTTGGCTGATAACAATAGTAGTGGCTGCCTTTGTTATGATTACAGCAGATATTAATGGAATAAAAGTGACCCCCTGAACCTGGTATATTAAATATCATAAGTTTATCTTTAGTATGATATATTGAAAGATATTACCAAATTTATTGTAATGCATCAGTTATGTTGGGAATTAAAATGGTGTGGTTTTCATCTATGTAGAAATTGCTTCATCCTGATGTTTTTGGTAGTCTTGATTACTTTGGAAATTTTGATTATATTCAAACAATATGTTCTTCTTCACAGAATTTGTTTTTTCTTTGACTGCCTCTGATGAATTCCTTATAAACAGAGTAACAAATCTGCCAGAGAGTGTCGTTGCTGGGACTCATTATACCCAGGACAAGTTCCCGCAATCTCTGAAACTCTTCCGGGATTTGAACACAGATGATACGACAGTTCTCAACTATTTTGATGAACTTGAAATACATCCTCAGTTTATTGGTATGAAATAATAAGATTAGTAGGTAAAATATGAAAAAAAATTTTGTTGTTACAAATTTAACGCTTGCAAAAATCATATAATAAGTGTACATATATAAATAATGTTTTTATTAACATTGCAGATTGCATATACAACAAACATGTAATTATATAACCTGCAAAAAACGTTCTTGTACAGTTAGCTGTTTTTAAAAATTGAAGTTTTAGTTATTTATTTTTGTAGGCTAAATTATTAAAGTAATTTTATAACTTAGGTTACAGACCTCTGCACTTGCATCCTTCCAGGTAGGTGTAATAGTACATTTTCATGGACTGTAAATATTATAGTTGCTTGTATTTTTTCTTTAGACTTATCCTCAGATGCCATAGTTGTTTACAAAAATCAGATTTGTTACCTGGTGTGAAACAAGCCAATAATTACACACTCAAGAGACATTGAGTTGCACAAGCCTAGGTTCTCAGTAGTATTCCACAAATCAAACGATCTAACTACCAAAACTTTTTACTATTTATACATTTTAGCAAACAAAGGAATTAGTGTTCATAGGCTAAAACTTACATAGTTCTCTTATTAATCAGTATTCTGTCTTCTATTGGTTAATGATTCTCTCATTTATGCTAATTATGCTCAGTCTTTCTCTTGAGCTGGTGGGTTTCTTGGGTCAGTGGGCTGTGAGTGAATGGTCATGATCTCCTCCTGCTGGAATTACCTTTTACGTAGTCGGAGCTGATTTCAGTACAATTTCTAGGTTGACTTTATTAGTTTTTTCCTCATCTTGGGAGTTCTGCCAGATGTCCTTGTGGCCCATGAATTCTGCATTCTTTGTGTCCTCTATCAGTGGTACAACCTTCTCTCCAAGCTTTGTTGTGTCTGAGATTGAAGCATGTCCAGCCCTAAACCATAACAAGGCAATTCCACCAACAAGTAAATTGTCTTTCCAACAGGTGGACATCACTTGGATCTTGCTTGTGAGCAGCTCTCTGTTTCACAGATTAAATCTCCCTTCTTGTTGGTTACACTTGAAAGTATACAAAGATCAAACATCAAAGAACATCCTTTCTCAAGAAAATTTTTAAATATTCCCCATTTTGCAACACTATGACAATATGTCGGTAATCTGTAAATTATGAAGCATTAAAGAAAATTATTAGAAATTAAAGGTGGAAAGCTAGAATGGAATCTGTTTTGCACTATACCTGTGTGAGAAAATTTTTCTTCCCTGCACACTTTCTAGAAAGTTGTGATCCCTGGAAAATTTTGAGAGGGTTACTATAATGTGATTATTCAAAACCAGTGAGATCAGAGTGACAGCATTCTAAAGAAAAGGTGATTTTTTGGGGGGGAGGGGAGAGGAAAGAAAGAACAAGGGGAAAACCCTGCAACTAAAATCAAACTGCTGGTATTTGGAATGTACATTTGAGGTGAATTATGAGAAGTTAATTGTTCAACAGTGTCAGTCATAACTGATTTTCTAATTTTTTTTTTAATGTCAATCATGGAAATTATCTTAAGAATAATACTATATATGTGTTGTTAGGAAATGTAGCAGTGGAAAAAATAGTGAGTTAGTATAATTATTTTAGAATTTAAGTAATTCTACAATGGAAAGTAAATGCAAGAAATGGTAAATACTAAGGTCTGATGCCATCAATTGGTCATATTTTTAGCTTATGCACTTCTGGATATGCAAGTAATGGCACTGTCCAAGACCAAGTTTTATTTTGGTAGGGACTATAAAATGTATACTCTGATAAAATATTGCACTCTTTTCTGCTAAGAATTATGCCTAAAGGTTATTCTTAAACTCTAGTTCATTCCAAATATGCAAACTCACTTGCCTACTGATTTTAACTATTGAGGTATCACGGCTGTGATGTTTCAGATGATTTTCACATTCAATTTACAGTATTGATTCTCATTTCCAAATGAGCATCATCTTTAGGTCCTGTTTGTCTCAGAACCATCTCCTTACCTATATTCACATTGCTGGTTGTTACCCGCTGAAGTATGCAAGCATGTTGCTTCTACTGTAAAATGGTAAGGACAGATTACAAAGACAACCACTGAGGAACCTTTGACTCAGCCCATACTCTCCATTCTAGCTGATGTTCCATTCTAGCTGGATTATGAGATGCATAGAATTAAGTAGCATTGGATTTATTCAGAGAGCCAACTGCTTTCTCAGTCATATTCTGAAGAAGGGGTTAAAAATTGTGTTTGATTTGTTAAATATTGACTCAATAAGTTTTCTTCTACCTCAATTTTAGAAAATTATAACATATGGTTTTATGTATCATTTTTATGATTATTATCTTCTTCTGAGTCTGAAATATGATTAGTACAAAGGAGTGGGCTTCGAGATTCTTTAAACCTTACTTTGCCACAATGAATCACTGCATGAAGGCTGCAAGTTGGTTATCTTGTATCTTGTTTTCCTCATCTGCAAATCTGGGATGGTGACACAGGCATGTTAAATCTTCTACAGAAAGGAGTGTTAAAGTTATAACAGCAATTGCCTTTGAAGATCTTAATTTGTTAACTCCTTTTCTGGTGATTTTTCCTCTCCATTAACATCAGTGCTAACTTAATCTTTCATTTAAAAGGTATTTATTTTTGACAATAAATGTAGTTAATTATGATTGCTGTACTATGTTCATTGTACTCTTCTGTGGCCAAGAAAAAGCATGCAGCCTTTCAGACCTCAAATTCAATGCTGGTATTATCAATACTATAAGTGATTAGAAAAGAGATTTTCATTGTAATTTGTATATCCAGGTGCAGTTAAAATTGGGGAAACATTGGACTGCTTGTCATAGCAAATTTATTATTTCTTTAATTTGAAATCCTTCAGGAATGCAATTCCTGATTTTTGAAAAGAAGAAGCTGTAAAAGAATTTTATCATTTAGCATTATGTTAGCTTTCTCCTCAATTCATGGGAAGAGTTTGGACTTCAGGTCCAAATCACAAACACTTCAACTGTTGAGAGAATGGTGTTAGTATTTGATAGCTATCTTCTACCTGAATCAGTGATCAGAAAGAACCAGGAAGAATGCTTTGCCAATAACTTTCCAAATAACTTCCTAGAGCAAAGAACTGTGAAGCAAGGACTACTGAATTCTCATCTAAATTCTATATTCTAGTTGTTCATCTTTTTCCCTTTGTCCACTTCCTCTCCTTACCCATTTCTGTGCTTTTACATCTTCAGTTTCTTGCCTCTGAACAAGCCCTTTATCTCTGTATTCTCTGCCTCAAATGCCTACTCTTCTCTTTTCCATGTACATTTCGGTACCTTTTCTGCCTTTCCACACTGGAACTAGAAATCTCTGGAGAAAGTCTTCATTCTTCCGTACTTTTTCTTTTCCTTTGTCCTTGTCAAGTTTAATGTGCAAGTAACCTCCAGAAATTAGAAGGGAGAAGGAATAGAATGAAAGAGGTCTTGCTCAGTCTCTGTGTTCCTACCTGAAGCTACAGATTTGATTTGTAAGTATAACATAGTAAGAGGTGGACTAGAGATAGGTCTGTATATTTGTAAGTTTGTATGAGTGAGAACTTTGGAGTTTGTGCCAAATCCTAACACCCTATTCTGTAGCCTTTGGGGACAGACAGGGACAAAGCTGATGGTTTTTATGCATCTGGATTAGCTGACATAAGATTGGTGTCAGGAACATCTCTGATGGTTGATTGAGCTCATTTGCATGTTTCAAAACCTGGGCAAACTGCAACTAATAAATGACAGTTATAAAAATTATTTTAATACATTTCTTCCTTAAAATGCAAATTATTTTAGCTGAAACTAGCAAGGAAAATCAGATTTAGAAAACTTTATTCTGTGTAGCAAAAAATTGACGTTTACAAGCAACTGAAAACATCTTATACCTGAAAATTCAAACAACATGAGCACCATATATTTTTAGGTCCTGCAGTTATTTACTAATGTCCACTGATAATTGACAAAAGCCTTGAAATGTTTTCTCTTGTACTGTTTAAAAGACGTACCCATATATGAAGACCCCGAGAACAGATTTATTGTGCAAAAGATCATCAAAGAAATTGGAGAACCTCGGAATTATGGCTTGACAGATGAAGAAAAGGAGATTTTGGAACGCAAAGCAGCTGAGGAACGCCTTGCCAAAGAAGCTCAAGAAAAAGCTGAACAAGAGCGTAAAGAAGCTGAGGAACACGCTGAAAGGATGGCAAGATTGGAAGAGTGGGTAGGTTAATACATATTTTTGGAAAACCACTATTATTTGTATGTTTTAGATGACTTCAAGAAATCTTTATGTAAATACACTTGAGAAGTATGGCATAAATTCTCTCGTGCCTTATATCGTACTTTAGATCTGGGGTAGACTATCTTCACATTTTGGAGCCCATCCTACAGAGCATAGTCTCTTTTATATTACAGACATAGCAATTTTTTGCATGTCTTTAAAATACTTCTATGATGCTTTTGTAGTTGTTGCTGTACTGTAGTTCTTACATTTTACCACTTACAAATATCTACTATAATCAATGGTAACTTTCGATATCAAGTCTTCTAGGACTTTTGCATTTTGCTCATTTTACTTCTAAGCAGCTGACCAAGTCTTAATTATCAAACTAAATTTTTAACTTAACACTGATCAACATTCCAGTCTGTGCTGCAGAAAGGTTTCTGAGCCTGCAAGAACATATGTAAGAGCTGAGTCCTCAGTTCGGTAAGGACTACCTGATGCAGTTTGAAAGATGATTTTTGTTGGCTAATAATGTAATAAGTACTTGGCATTCATGCTACCTGACCTCACATGATTTGGACATGATGCTTTTTCCTTATTTACTTTGCCACACCTAACGACATTTTAGGTAAATAACCTGAAGTGCATACTGTAAGAATGTTCTTGTTCACACCTAAAGTCAGATTGTTTCCCCAGAAGGCAGATCTATTGTCGTCTTTTAGAGCTATTTAAAACTAAACTGATCACTCCACAGACAAGTCCTTTTCTTATATTCGAATGTCCATACACATCTATGGAGAAATAATACACTGAAATTACTCACTTCTAAGGAAGTATTTACATTGCTCTGATGTTGGCTTGTAAATAAGGATTTTTTTGTTATCTCTGTGCTTATTTACAGCTTCATTCAACGTTAAAAAGCATTTTGTGCTCTGTAAAATGTTTAGGGATAGTTAACACACTTGTAGCTAAAATCAGTCCAAAGGCATCTACCTTTAAAAGAGCGAACTCTGCATTACTCAAAGCTAAACCAGGTGTTTATATAAAATGCATGCTTAAGATTATCCTTTTAAATAGGCAGGTGCTCAGGAATGTAAGCAACTGTTCATTTGACATTGAGACTGTAGATTAGCTGCTGTCTCTGAGTAGTGACCAAAGACCACTTGCAAGATTTATTCAATAGCACTCCTGGATTGGGCGAATAAGGTATTTTATTATATACATATATTATTACATGTATTTTATTATTATATATTCTCTGAGGTGATCAGTGATAGGACCCAAAGGAATGGCCTGATGTTGTGTCAGATGAGGTTTAGGCTGAATATTAGAAAAAGGTTCTTCACCCAAAGGCTGGTTGGGCCCTGGGACCGGCTCCCCAGGTCACAGCACCAAGCCTGATACAATTCAAGAAGCATTTGGACAATACTCTCAGGTACATGGTGTCGTACTCGGGGATGGTCCTGTGCAGGGCTGAGTTGGACTTGATGATCCTTGTGGGTCCCTTCCAACTTGGCATATTCTGTGATTCTGTGATTCTGTGATTAGTGTATCAGTTTTATTTGAACATTGCTTTTGTATTATGCCTTGCGTATAGAAAAGCAGTCTTCAGAGTATCATCTGTTTGCTGTATCGATATACATCAGGCTACTGATGAATAAAATGAGAGAAGAGAGTACAATAAAAATGAGTTGGAATAATATTTGCCTAAAGCTACTACAAATATGCATGCTACTAAGTGCTCTTGAATGGGAGAAAGAAAAATTTGCAGCAGTTTTATTTCCTCACTCCTCCTATTTTTTGAGTGTAATAACTGTATTTGATTTAACCTGAATTTGGGAATAAATTTAGGTGGTGTAAACAAATGTAAATCACAGTGGTTTTAGTCTAACTCTCAAATCCTTCAAAAACATCAATGAAGTAAAAATAAAACAAAACAAAGAAACCAAACACAACACAATTTACCATTTTAATATTTAGAGAACCAGAGCTCTCTTCTGAGTAAAAATACTCTGTTTTCTCTCCAGTTCAAAAAACCCTCAAGAAATTATTTGCATTTGCAATAGTACTATTTTTTGAAGTGCTACTGTGTATTCCAACCATTTTGCTAAATACCACTGGAAGACTTCAGAATAAATCTCCTTTTAGGTGTTAAAGAAGAGAAATAAAATAATTTTACTAAGGAGATTACTTCAGTGGTCATCATGTTCAATTCTTTGTCCTCAGTGTGTCGTGTGCTCTATATTTAATAAACAGTTGATATTTTTTTCCTGTCAAGTTGTGTTTTAAAGTTCTGCCCACAGCTTCTAACACTAATTTTTTTCCTCTAGGCCATAACCATTAGGTAGCCAAGTGCCATTTGGTAAATGTTATAAGCCTTATTATTTATGATTTTTTTTCATTACTTTTAGAATAAACAGCTGGAGGAAGTGAAAAGACAAGAACAAGAGTTATTGGAGGCCCAGTCCATTCCACTACGAAACTATTTAATGAAGAATGTCATGCCAACACTTATGCAAGGGATAAATGAATGCTGTAGGATCAGGCCAGAAGATCCAGTCAATTTTCTGGTAAGGTGATTACCTTTTATTTCTTAAATATGTTTCAATATTCATCTAGACCCAAAGGACTAACATAAGGACTTAAATTCTTTTTCCCCACTGTCATAATAACAAACTAATTAATGACTAGTATCTGCAATTGTGATGAACAGCAATTATAGTGAAAATTAAAATGCAGCAAATACTCTTTGTGGGTTCGGTTGATACTGTGCATGAAGTAAGGGCATAATCCAGTTTAGTGAAACAGAAATAGGGCAAGAATCACTACCAGAATCTGCTTCCCTTTGGTAGGTGCAGTGCACATCTTATGTACCCTGACAATTCTGCTGTGGCATAAAAAGCCTGCAAGTTAAAGAAACTTTTGACACTGGGCTCTCATCTCCATTAGGCTCATTGGCACAAATCAGTTATGATATCTGGTAGCTTGAGCCAAGTACAACAAAAGAAATCCCAGGGCAATTACACCCTTAAAATGTACACTCCCCATCCCTCACAGGACAGTCTGGACCAACAGACATGTAAGAGACTGGGGTCTCATCGTTTTGCTGTTTGCTTACCAGGTAGTTAAGTGATCCCCCTCACACCCAGTTAGGTGGATTTCAGAGGCAGTTTCGGTCTGTTCTGTAGTCCATGCTGTACTATGGTTGTTACAGTTCATATGCCACAATCTATGGGCTGTCCATTCCAGCTATTAATTTTTAAGTAATTTTTAAGCTGCAACTTTGTCTATTCTGGCTATTATTAATGTTCATATTGTTAGCACCAGATTTCACTGTGATCCATCTTTGACTTGCACAACATAACCATATGGTTCAGATAAAGTTCAACTTGTGTGCTAACAATTCTAGTCACTTATGTCTACTTTCAAATGATATAAAATTTTTAACCCTTCAGAAAGGGGGACATGACTCTCCATCCACCCCTCTAGGCACAACCAAACATATTGTTGTAACGATGAATGCAAGCTCTGTGGTAATTCCCTTCACAGTACAGAGATAAATTAATGAGCAAATCCCATAGGACATTCATAGAATAATTCCAATTGCAAATGACCTCAGGAAGTTATCCATTTCAACTTTCTGAAAGCAGGGTCAGCATTGCATTCAAGACAGTAATTCAGGTGCTATAAAGTTATTGCTGTGCCGCTGTTCCCCTGCACATCCTAGCCAAGTTATTAACAAGCTGAAACAGAGCATTTTATTAACCAAGAAAAAGTTTAAGATGAAAGCAACAGTGTTGCAATGCCACTTCAGGCACTAAGGAATGTTTTCTTACTTTAACCATTTTGCAAGCGACAAGTATTTGTAGCTATTAGAGCATGAGATCTTCCCTAATAACTGCCTAGCTTTTAAGGATCAGTATCATCTGCTCCTCTGGGTCCAGAAATCAGGCATTACGGTACTCCCTAGGCTTTCCCATGGAGTGACAAATACTGTTATAAATGGCTCACTTCCTTCTCTTGCCCATGATAGAAACGGGGTGACTGCTACCAAAGGGAGAATGAGGTCAATGGTATTTTGGATAGTATTTGTAGGAAAGAGATTTCTTTGGCATAACTGCCAGAAATTACATTTTAGAGCCATATAATACTTTCTGCAATTTTTTTAAAAGCAATGTTTTCCACTATATCTTTGTTATTTTGCATGCATTTCAAAGTTGGAGATGTAAAAATAATTGTAACTTTGAAACTCTTCTGTTTATATATAGGCAGAATATCTCTTCAAGAACAGTCCTGATATTGACTGGAATAATCGTTAAATCCTAGCAGCGATGAGAATTGTGAAATAAAAATGCAGAAAATTCCTAATATATTTTAGATAAAAATACTTAGTTTCTGAAATTATTTTTGGTTAGGCTTATTATGTAATCTTCCTTTTTATTTCTCATATTTTATTACTATGTTGTATTGGGTTTTCTTTTACGAAAATTTCATTTACTGTACATATTGATTAATCCATTTACACATCTGTATTTCATAGGTCTGTTTGAAAATGTGAACCATAAGAATCTGTTTTCTCTTCAAAACCTTCCTCCTGGATTTATTTTCAGATGTACATTCTGTTTAAGCAATATAGTATTTTCCTAATCCATAGTGAGTGTAAGCAGCCAGCTTGAGAAAAACTATTATTAAAAAAAAAAAAAAAAAGGTGTTTTTACTGAAAATGGAAATAAATAGAAGCAGCAAGTTCTCTTATTTCCCCTCCTGGCTACCAAGAGGCAGAAAGTCATACAATGTAGTCTTCTGATGCTGCACTGAAGACTGACTTGTGAACATTTTCCCAGAGCAGGTATGTCAGAAAACTGTGTTTTACTTTGGTATCCAACATATGGGGCTAGTTGTCATTTAATTATCCTCAGCATTCGATATTACATGTTTTTTAATAGATTCTTGAAGAATATAGACTTTACAGCTTGTGGCTGTCATTCCCAATTTTATTGACTTCATCCAGCTCTTGCAGAAACAGTATCTATGCTGACTGAGCTGAAACTGATAGCACACGTGGTGTCAGAAGGCAAGGACCCTTTGGGAGAAATGGGGAGGAGGAAGAGGAAGAGCTGAAAGAATGGTGATATAGAAACACCTATTTTATCTGTAAATTTTAGTATCAGAATTTTTAGAATGCCCAATGTTCTTGTTCAGATATATTAATATTTTTACACACTATGAGTCTTATTTCATCTGTTTTCACACAGTCACACAGACAAGTCAGTGATGATAGCCAGGAACAGAGTTCAGAACCATCCTGTCCTATTCTAAAGAATCAGATTTTTTGGCAATCTATATATCTTATATACTGTCAGCTCAGGTTACCATTTATCGTGTGAGGCAGTTGAAGATGAAATAATCGGTAGTTTCAGAGAATTTTTTTGTTTGAAAGTCCTATTTTTCAGAGTAAAGATGAAAACCAGGCACTGACAAAATAAAGTAAAACAGGAGGTTTTCTGTAGAGTTATTGTAATGTATTTGCCTCTCTAAAAATAAAGTTTTGAGCTGATCTATAAAGTGTGACTTTTTTTTTTTTTAATTCAATTTCCCGAAATTTTATGCAGGCTGTTACGGGCAGAGGTTTCAAAAAACAGTTACTAGGAAAGGGTCTGTTTGCTTTGTGTAGGGCACGAATAAAATGCACCGGGTGCGGGTGCCCAAAGCCAGGCACCTGGGCCCCTTTGCGGGAGCCCCTTCCCTTCCCGTCCCTCAGGGGCCGCGCTCAGGGACCGCACGGCGCGAGGCCGCCCCGCGGCCGTTGGCGCTTTGTTTTCAAACCGCGGCCGGCGCCGCCGGGACTACATCCCCCAGCGTGCCCCGCGGTGCTGCCCTCCCGCCTGCGCACGCGCGGCCGTGAGAGCGTGCGCGCCGTGCGGGGGTGTCCACGGCGCTGCGTCAGGCCCCCCCCGGGCCGGGACGTTGCTGTGGTAGCGCTCGGGCGCCATGTTAGAAGGCCGGAGGGGAAGAGGCGAGTGAAGCGGCGGCGGCGGCCGGGCCCGGCACAGCCGCTCCCTCCTCTCCCGGGGCCTGGCCCCGGCCCGTGCCATGGTCGCGGCTCCCGCCGCTCCGCGGGACGAGTGACCGGTCCTCAGGCGGCAGCGGTGGGGGAGGACGCAGAGGAAGAGGAGGAGGGAGAAGGGGACGACGCGGCGGCGGTGGTGGCGGCGGCGGCGGAGGAGGAGGAGGAGGGGCTGGAGAGACGATGCCGTTGTAAGTCGGGAGCTCGCGGGGCGCGCTCGGGGCCCGCGCTGTGCCGGCCCGGGCCCTCCCTGCCGGGCTCGGGCCCTTCCCCCCGCGCCGCTTCCGCTGCCGCAGTGTGCGGGCCTGGGGCCGCTGCGGCCGCGCGGAGCGCCGCGGTCTCCCTCTCGCCCCCTCCGGCCCCCCCATGGCCGTGAGCCCCGGAGGACACGCCGATGTGGCTTTTGCGCTGCTGTTGTTGTCGCCTTCGCCGCGACCCCGCAGCGGCGGCGTGTGGGGCCGGGCGGCCGCGTGCGGCGCCCCCGCCCCCCCGCCGGGTCAGGGCGCAAGGAGGGGCGAGACCGCGTGTTCGTCCCTTCCTCGCCCTGCCCGCCGGGGGTGAAGCGCTTTTTCTCCTGAGAGCCCCGGTGAAGCCTCTTCCCCCGCGGCCGCGCGGGCGGTTTTTCCCCGCTCCGGGGGGCAGCAGAGCCCGAGCCGCGGGTTCCAGTGGGCGCCCCAAGCGCATCCCGCTGCCCTTGGAACCCCCCTCTCCTGGCGGGGCCGGGCAGCGCCCCCGGTCGGCAGCGCGGGCAGTGGGACCGTGTGTCCCCCCCCATCCCTGCCGGGAACCCGGGGGCTCGTGCTTTGGACCTGCCGTGCCTTGGCCCTGCCCGCAGTCAAGAATGACCAAGTGTGGCATTATTTATCCCAGTTTGTTCGCAGGTTTCTATCAGTCCCACACCCTGCTTTTTTTTTTTCCTCTTCTTTTTTTTTTTTTTAGCTCGCTGACATTTTGATGACTCCTGTTTGAGACGACAAAACTTTCAACTCCTCACTTCTGTAGTTCATAATCTTAGTATTTTATTACTCTATAAAAATCGAGGAAACCAGTGATGTGTAGGTGGACTTTTAAGAATAAGGCGTGTTTATATGCTAGGTTCGGTTGGTCTGTTTGTTTTTTATTGAAGGAAAAAAAGGGATTATTCACTATTTTTTCCGCTGTTATTACTTGGGTTTATTCACTGTTGTTTTAAATATGTAAACTTTAAGTGAAGGATAGCCATGCTTGCCTGTTGTGGTTGTTTAATTCAGTCTACAATACTGCAAAGTTAGTCATGGGGTGGATAACACAGTAGAAACTTACCCAAAAGAGTTTGTGGCAGGGAAAACACGGTGGGTTAATCCAGGAAGGCAAATGATTATGCCAAATGGGTTCTAATACTTGTATAATGAAGCTGCAACGTCCTTATACCTATCAGTTTTGCACATGTTCATTATGGCAATGAAAACTTACCAGAAATCAGCTTTGAAGTTGGCTAGGCTTTTCAGCCTCAGGAAAATGGGAGGGTGTTTATTCTGCTTGCTTTCATTCTTATTTTGTTGTGACTACATAAATTCCAAATGCTTAGTAACAACATTTAAAAGCTTGGGCTACTTGTGTGAATTGTAGTAATAGCGATCTTCAACATTGAAAAATTTGGACTGACTTGATAATTTTTCCTTACATAGGTGTTTATGATACTTTAACTAGAAACTCTTAAATAACATTACATAGTTATATTTGCACTAATATATTGCTATTTTCAGTATAAACATCACTTGGCAACTTAACTAGTACAGGAGGGTTATTGTAGTTAGAAGTGAAGCTTTCTCAGTTTATGCATTTGTTCAGTCATTTATATGTTTGAAATTATTGACTTTGTATCAGTCAGTCAGGACTTCAAAGTGAGCATTTTAATGCCAATAAATTGAAAGGCTAGTAATGTTGATTCCTCAGTTTATGAAGTGATACCACTGACTTAAGTTTAGAGGGGAAAAAAAAAAGGCATCTTAGGAAGTTCCTTTTCTGTATAAGTCTTTCCAGTTGATGCTTTCATGCTTTTGGGTGATAATCTTTTTGAGTGAGTGTGGAACAACCTTGTGTTACTGCCCAACTTTCAAGATGACCAATGGCCTTTTTTGTTTGTTTTTTTTTTTTTTTTGGCTGACCTTTCAATACGTCTTTTAAACTTCATTTTCAGGGATGGTGTTTGCAATTGACAGGCCTGGACAGAACCAATTTCCCATACAACCAGAGATTGTTCTTATTCTTGACTTGAAAGTCCAGAGTTCCCCAAGGTTACAACAGTATTGATACCGTGTGTATGTGTGCTTATTAGCAGTATGGTACAAAGCTTTAAAACCAAGATCTTTATGTACCTGGCACATCAGTAGTAAGAGAGCAAACTGAGGTTCTGCTGATGCTGATAGTGGGCGTTTGCAGAAACCTTTTAATGTTTAAAAAAATACTAAATTTATCCTAGAAACTTATGTGACTTTTTGTTACAATTGTCATGTGTGAAGAGGTAGCAGCTGCATAAGCAAAAGGTCTTTAACTTTCAGTTGTTAAAAAAAGCTGTTTAGAAACAAAAGGACTACTTCCACTGTCATAAAGATACATTTTAGTCAACAGTTAGGTACTGAATATTCCTGTGTGTTATCTGAAATGTAAGATTCTAGGCAAAAATGAAGCTCACTGAGTTGTTCATATGTTTTGGTCATCAGAAAGATTACTGACTCAGTGGAGCTGCAGCTACATTTGTATGAATGATGATGTAGTCTTCTTATGTAACCTGGGCCTTTCTGACCCTCCAAATAGAGAAAAAGTACCATGAATCTGTTTCTTGGTAAGCTATTGAACTTCTGTGTCTGCTGAAATCATTGCAAAACACTTTTGTTCTGTTTTTTTTCTGTAACAGGAAGTGGCAAACTGCATTGAGTCATGTATCTGAACATTTAAAAGTGCTATAAGCACTCTAAATTTTAAGTATTTTTAGTATTGGTAACTTCTGTATTAGAGTTTTGGAATCTCATCAGTAATTATTTCCTCCAGTCTTTATTGTAGACGGTCGAGCTAATTCTCACTTCTGAATAAGACTCTTTGTATTTTCTTTTACTGAACTTTGCTTTAGACATATACAAAGTCATTTTCTTGACTTCTAATTAGTGACTGTCAACTTGCATGCCAGAAGTACAGCACTATATTTACAATGGTTTGTACTGGTTGGGAGTGGATAGTGTGTTTCTGAACAGAGAGCTCAGATTTTCATAGGCTGTTAGGAAAGGAATTAAATTGTTGTTAACATTGCAAAACATAGGACTAACTTTGGAAGAATAGTTGCCTTAATATAAAGTGATAGCTTTCTTAATAGAGAAGCAATAAATATAAAAATCTGTACTGAGGATTAATTTGTTAAATGCAGAACAGAAGAACTAGGTGGCAAGGATGTGTGGTTTTGCAATAGCTTTCAGTCTTCTAAAAAAAGACTGAGTTTATACCTGTTAATATAGAGGTACTGCACAGAACTTGGAACCCCAGTTATTTTGGGCAGAGCAGATTTCACCACTGAGACAAATTAATCTCTTGTGGTGAAACGCTTTGTGGGATTCCTAGTTCTTGGTTTTATACTTCTTGTTATCAATTTCTTAAGCTGCTGCCTTTTGAGTTTTTTGTCCCCAGAATAGGAAGAAAAATAATTTTGGTTCAAGTGCTGCCTGTATAGTTCAGTAGCACTTTCTTTTCTTTAAACTTGAGAAACTTCTCTTGTAATTGGCATTCATAAGAATGTTGTGGATGAGTTTGTGTTTAGACATGCTGCCTTCACTATTCTCTGCAAACAGAAGAGTCAGGGAGCTCAGGAGAGAGTCCAAGGTTAGCAGAATGTGTATGAATGATCTTCCTTTTGCCATAGGTGAGTGTCTTGTGTAGATTAGTTGCCTGTTGTTGCTCCGGTACCTGTGTTCAAATCAGTTTTGTGTGTCTTGAACATCTCATACTGACAGTTGAAAACTTAATTCATGGTCTAAATGTTCCAGTGGCTTTCTGCTGGATATTAAAACTTTAGTTCGGGAAGGACAGCTGGATTGCCTTAACCACTTAAAACGTATATTCCCCAGTACCTGATTTGCACAGACTTCCCTAAGGTTTCCTGCCTAGATTTTTGAAACTCTGGGTAGAGTGATGGTGTTAACATGAAACTAGAAATTTCAGTTTGAAATTGCCACTCAGTTGCTGTTGGAGGAAACTTTAAAAGAAGCAAACAAAACCCTTTAACAGACTTTATCTGAAATTGGACACAGTGGAGCTTGAGCTCTGTGAATTTAGCTCCAGCTGATTAACCAGATGGTGTGATGACCAGTATTGGTTTGGGAATCTGACTTTGGTGTCTTACATCAGTAAATAAGAAGGAATAAATTTTACTGAGGTAATCAGTAGAGGCAAATAAAGAAGCGAGGATAGTCATTGAGATTCCTTAAGTTGTGTATTTTGTTTTAGTATCTGAACAAGTTTGAAAATTCAGTGGGATTTAAACTGTTACAATTTGTTCAGCATTATGCCATGTGTTTTTAAGATTTCTGTTGTTTGTGTTGTCTTTTATTTTTGGGAAGTATCCCAAATTTCAGGAGCATGATGTTTAGATAGCGTGGTGGTGATTGCAGCTGTATTTTGCTTGTGATAAGAAACGTGAAATCTTAACTCAAATAACATGATAAAAATGTTACTATTAGAACTGAGGTAGAATACTGGGAGTGAAGAGGAACAAGGGCTTAGAAAGACAGAGATTTTCATGTGGGGTAGGAGTTGGGTTAAATACAAAGCATTCTTGACAAAGAAGTTCGTGACAGGATTGTAGTTTCTTCTGAGAATGGAGCAAGGTTCCAGTGTTGTAAAAGAAAGCAGTAGTACAGAACTTAGAATTTGTATCCAACTCTTAGCTATGTATAGGACAGTGTTACATAGATATACCTGTATTTGCTCTGTGTTCTGTTTATGTGTGTGTTCAGGCTATAACCTGATCTTTAGAAGATGCATTGTAAACTCTCCCTCTACCTTAGAAAAATGTGCGCTCACTTTCACTTAAAGGAATTTAAAGGTGTATGCTCTCAAAACTATAAAGCCTCTTACAAGCTTTATTTGTGTTTTTTTCCTTCCACTTTTTCACTCTTTTTGAAATGGGTTTTAGCAGTTTAGTATCACCAGGGTCTGCTCTTTTTAATTTGGTAGTTATTGACAACAATATAAGAAGGTATGGCCTACCAAAACTTTGCGTTGTGAAGAAAAAGTTGTTCAGCTGTACTGCTGTCAGCTTAGCACAAACTAGAGCTTTGTGTCTGTTTGTGTTTTTATATGGGGGGAAAGTACAAGTGCATTTCTTAGAGATGAGATTAATTAATATTTGAAATGAAATCCGGGTCATAACACTTTAGAATTACTCTACTGTAGCTGCTGCCCAAGTTACAGATGGTTTAAACTGTCAGTATATGTTCTTCAAAAATCCAGGTTAAACCAGAGCTACAACAATGTGGTTGACCAGAAACAAATAAACCAAAAAGCCCCAAACTGTGTCTCTTAATTTTCTTTGTGATCTTAAAAGAAAAGATTGGGGATTTTTTTTTTGTTTGGGTTTTCTGTTGCTGTTTTATTTTGTTTTTTAGAAACAGAAACAAGCCCTAAACATGCTTTTTCAGGTTTTCAGTTGTGTGAGACCTTGATGTGTCTGCCAAATCTGCTTCTGCTGTTGTCAAGATTCAGTAGCTGGAATAGGATTTCCAATTGCTGTTTAATACTTTGTTTTTCATTAATGCTTAACTTCAGTGACTAGCAGATGTGACACACCATCAAGGTATTGACCCCTCAACAAGGCCTTAATATCTCTGATCCTCTTGGACACAAGGTTAGCTCTGATACTTCCCTGTCTTTTCACCTTTCTTGATTTGAATAAATTCAGTAGTTTAAGCTCTTCTCTGGACATGTCATAGGTTAAAACTACAATGTCCATAAGTCTTAGCAAGAGGGAAGATATTGAAATATGAGTATGATCTTCATGGTTTTAGGAAAAAGTAGAAGATGAGTCTAGAAGTGTTGATCATTAACATTTTCTGGCTAAAATGTAACATGTAAATACAGCATTAAAGTTGGAATGATGGGCACTTAGAAGTTTATTTCTCAGAGGTAATTTACTTTTACTTTAAAAAGCAGCTAGCCGATGTTTTACTTGAAGTTTCTTGATTTTGTGGGAGGTAGGGGGCAGGGAGAGGATAAACCTTTTACTTTTTCGTTTATAGTAACTTTCATGACTTGCTGTCTTTTTAACAGATAAGCATGGATTACCTAGCACAGTTACTTTATTTGATCCTTAATTGACTTTTAACAAACTCTTGCCATACCATTTTTTCTGTCATTTTCCAAAGGACCTTTTCTGATATCCTTTGGTGTTCTACAGAAACCTTAGACTAGACTTAACTTCAGCAGGTATAAACAATTGAACTTGAATTTAAGTGTTTTTATCTGGAAATAACCTGTATTCTCTTCAGTATTAATATGTGTTAAAATGTAAGCTTCATCAGGCCCCCTGCGGCAGTAAAACCTTGAAGGTAGCTGTGCCGAGAAGCGTTACATACTATCCCAGAGAAAATGTTCTTACTAACTCAAACACAGGTGAAACACTTGTTTTAGGAAGTTCCTGGGCTGTTGACAACAACCTTATTCCATTGTTATAAAAGTAAATGTAAGAACTGTAGCTGTTTTTATATTACAATTCCCAAAGATGTATATCTGGTGATTGATTTAATTGGTTATTTAAAGCTGTTGTTTAGTGAACAAAGTTTGTCTGTGCCTTTGGCCAGCTCTGGTGGTCCTGTAGGAGTTTAAGTCATGGCAGTTTGGTGTTTTGCAAAGGCAGAGCTGCACCTTGCACTTCCAGGGTTCTGTGTACACCAGATCAGGGAAGAGATCTGTTGTTTGGTTGGCTTTTAGGTACTGTAATTTTATAGGCAAGGTAAAAGATTATTTTTAAATTATTAGTTCTTGAATTGGTGAATTATGGCCCTTACAAGCAGGTGGAAGACAGAGGCCATTGTCAGCATTGCGGACTTCAGGAGTCAGCTTCATAGAATGTGATTTTGACTGACACTGAGTCTTTTTTGAAACCTAGTAACAGGGTCTGCCAGACTGTGTTTTACCAGTCTTTACAAGTTTAATATCTGTTGAATTGGATACAGTTTCTTGCTATGAATGTGTAAAAATTGCAGTCAGACCATCAGGAAATTGTTACACAAAGCTAAAATACTGATTGCTTTATATCAGTGCTTTAAAAACCTGTAAAAGTAAGCTGAAAAATCTTAAAAGCAAATTTATTTTTTTGTATTAGCAGTTGGCAAAAGGGGAGAAGTTGTAGTTCAAATGTAACTGCTTGCTTTGTGGTATAAGTAAAAATATTCAAGATACCCAAAGGATGTTTATATACTGAGACCTTTTGTTTTCTGACTGCTTTTTTTAGAGGCAGCTAAGTGGCTGAAGCTACTATTTGTGTTGACATTCCTAAAATTTTTTTAAGAGAAAAAAATGTTTTAGTGGCTTCCTTTGTCCTTAATTTGAATTACTGTTTTATATAATTAATCTGAACAGCTTTTTTAAAAAATGTTTTCATTGATAACTTAAGTCATAAGGTCTGTATGATTTGTTCAGCTGCTATCAAATTCCTCATTAGGTGATTAAAAGCTCATAGCTGAAGGAAGCAATATCAAATAATGTTCCCAGGCATTGCCTCACTCCCTATGATTACTTGTTTTTTGTTTTTTTTTTAATGTACACTTTTTAAGCATATTTTTCCTCATGTGCTGTGGTTTTTTTGCTAATGAGCAAAGAGGCAGATGTGCTAGAACTTGCTTTGTGAGAAACTTGCATTGCAACTGAACTCTTGATTGCAAACAAACTATAGTACTTAGATTCATTTTAGAGTGAGTTTAAGTTATGGCAATGTTTTGTTGATTCCCATCAATCTTAAGTCTAGGTGTTTTTTTTAAATACTTAGTCTTTATGGAAATGTGGAATGAAATCCTGAGGAGATGATGGTGACAAATTGTCAAAGTAAAAGTGAAGTTGTACTGTAGTTTTTCCATATGTAATACATAGTTAGCCTGATAAAAATATTTCTCGTTATGTATGAAAGAAATCTTATATAATATTTGTAAACACAAAGGACTGATATTACAGCAATATGCAGAGGCATTTTATGCCTCCCAAGAGTGGGACTTTCACTTACTCTGTCAGCTTGACTTTTTGACATGAAGGGTTCTCTTTGCTTCAGACTTAATGAAAGTTGAAGAAGCCTAAACTGATGATAAGCTTTTGCCCAAGTAGAATGAAAAAAAAATCCAGGGAAAAAAAGTTAATACATAATGTGAATTAAAAAAATAGCCTTCACGCAGCCCTCCGTGAAGCAAGGCTATATGTAATATTGCCAACACAGGTCGAGCTGACCTGGTTTGTCCAACTGACCAAGTTATGGTAGCCAGCAGAGAAGTCAGCTTAAAACCAATGTATGATGCTGATGGGCTCAAAATATACTAAAGCCTCCTTACTTAGGTGAATGTTTTGAGAGTGTGAAGTCAGCTGATGTAAAAGAAAATGACTCATAGCAACTTGTAACACTGCAATCAGTATTAAGAGTTGGAGAAAGGTAATTCTGTTGGTGTCCTTAATAGCACAGATTTAACACAGATTGATTTAGTATGTAAATGTTAACACCAGGCTTAACTTTTTATTTTCTTAGTATCTCTCTTGTCTGTTACTCTGATGAGAAAAAATAGATTAATTGTTTTTTGTTTGTTTCTGTCAGTAACTTTATTTAATTGCCTTTATTAGTCCCGTTACAACCCAGGGATCACAAACACAGCAACTACAGAAGCATTATGGCATTACCTCACCTATCAGTTTAGCTGCCCCCAAGGAGTTTGACTGCATGCTTACCCAGAAATTAATTGAAACCCTAAAACCTTATGGCGTATTTGAAGAGGAAGAAGAGCTGCAACGCAGGTGAGTAAACACTCTTAATGTTTTTTCCCTATCTTGAGGTACATGTGGTTGACTACTGAACCCCAAGTGTGTTTGGGTTCTTTCAAATGCTTTCTTGAAAGCCTAGTGAAATTGTAAGCTCTTTTTCTCACCTTAAGAGGAATACCTCAAAACACAGAAGAGAATTAAATTGACTGTTAAATCTTAGAGGCTGGCTTGCATGTTTCCCCCATCATCGCTGTTTTGTTGGCCTTATAGTTATTAAGTAGGGGACCCCTGGTGGCCTAGTGGTTAGCGTGCAGGACTCTCACCTCTGCGACCCAGGTTCGAATCCAGCCAGTCCCCCGGGCAGATGGAGTCCGTTAGGCCTGTAAGGCCATCCATCTATGAGAAGGTCACTCTAAACAAACCTACGTCCTGAGGACCTCACTGCCATTGTCCAAGCGCGCTTGGCCCCGGCAGATGAACCTTAGGATTAAAGGGTGGGCTCAGTTCAGCGCAGGCTGTGTCTCACCTAAAAAATCCATTGCGCAGGCTGGAAAGGTAAAAGACCTTTCCCAAAAACCTTCGTTCGCGAAGACTGGCCATTATAGTTATTAAGTGTTCTAGAGTTGTTTTTTTTTCCTTGCAGTACTGCTTCTCACTCTTCTTTTAGATGTATGTCTTATATGAATTAAAGTTTTATTTTGAAAATGAGTAGAATTCGTATATCTAAAATGTGTGTATGCCTTGCATGCTTGCATTTTTTTTGACCTTAAATCACTTGAATACTTTTAAGGGGGGGTAATATAATGGGAATGTTCTAAAAGGGACTTTGTTTCTACATATATATAAAAAGATCTGTAATTAGATTGGCAATGTTATTGCAGTTGATTTACTATGTAAAGATGATCAAGGTCTTAAAGTACTACTAGTTTGATCTAAGTTCATGACCTGTGATTCTGCTGTTTTATCAATAGGATTCTGATTTTGGGAAAATTAAATAACTTGGTAAAAGAATGGATACGGGAAATCAGTGAAAGCAAGGTATGGATGTATTTTACATGGAATTGCTCGTATTGTGATTCTAAGACTGCTCTAGGAAGATAATTCTAAAATATGTTCCGAGTCTAAATGGGTGAACCTTAGATTTGGGGTTGAAAACAAATACCATCTTTGTGTAGATTCTTTTGTTACCAGGCAGCATCGTCCCTTAAAAGTATAACCTTGTCAAAGGAAGAAACTGATAGATGTAACTTGACTTTCTGTCAAAATTCATGCATATAGTACTGTATTAATTATATGCTTAGATTGTTTGGCTTTGTGAGACAGTACTAGATCTTAAAATGTACTTCTTGCATCTTTATGGTCTGTGGTCGTTTTCTTTAATGTGAATCCTCTAATGTTACTTCTGTAGACTGATAATGCTGTTAGTATTTTTGCCAGGTTATAGTAACCCCTACCCCCACACACATTTTTTTTTTAATGATTATAGGCTTGCAAAAAAGTGGCTTTTTTTTTTAGGAATAAAAGCCTAAATTTTTAAGCAATTTTGCTCTGAGTATACTTGAGATTTTATTTATTCTGTACACTTCTGAACAAGATTAGAGGTAGGAACAGACCTGCTATATTAGTTTTGATCCTTGAAAACAAAATAGTGACTTACATCATGACTGGTATAAGATTGGAAGTTACTTAATTTAATCAATATACATTGCAAAATACAGTTTTTGATTTATTTTATCTTCCACTGTGTAGCCATTCATGTAGGGTCGCAGACTGTAGCATTGTATCCTGTTATGAAAGGATAACTCTCTTTGCCCACAGTACTGTGGATTCAACAGGTTTTTATAGATGATACAAATCTAGCAACTTTAATAGATGTAGCGGAACAATCTGAACATAAAATAAATATCTCTCCCAAACACAAATTTTTATTTAAAGGCTATATATGGTATGGGTGTCTCTGGAAGTAACTTAATAAACACTGATATTATACATAGTATTTTTGTGTTGCTCTGAATTGGAATCCATCATCAATTTCTGAGTCAATCTAAAATGCCTGAGTGAAGCAAAATGTGTTTGACCTCTGTAATGTTATAAAGCTGTTGCACCTGAAGTGTAGAATTAGTAGAACAATTACGAGGTTTAAGGCAGTAATGTGTAACGTAGTTGAGATGCTACAGGTAGTTCCCAAATGGCAAATGTACCTCAGTCCTTTCTGTAAATACTGAAGTTATTATTTCAGTGGTAAAACAGCATAAATTCTGTGGAATATTTTTCCTCTTGTTTTAAAATAAATTGTGTGTGTTGTTACAACTTGTTAAAGTAAAATAACCAATTTTATTTGCTCTATTTAGAATCTTCCACAGTCTGTAATAGAAAATGTTGGAGGAAAAATTTTTACATTTGGATCCTACAGATTAGGGGTTCATACAAAAGGTAACATTTACTTTTATGATAAAAATCTGTGTGTTTAAGCTAATGACTGATCTTGCTGTCTTTTGAGGTGGTGTTAGATTTCTTCATTTTTTCGTCAACCATATGGTCTTCATTATAAATAAAAGAAATATATTCCTATATTATGTTTTTATCATGGATTGAGAAACAGACAAAAAATTTGGAAATTATTTGAAAATAGAGGAAGTTGTATACTTAGATTCTTATGTTTTGTTCTTTGAAAATTACTACAAATGTTCCACAATTGAAAAGAGTGTATGTATGTGTTCAGTATGTTTAATGGCCGTAAACTTTTTTCGTTTGACTTAGCATTTCCAAAGAAAAAACATTCCACATGATAAGAAAGGAAATATTCTTGTTTAATTTAAAGAAAAAATAATTGTCTATTGGTGACATTCCATGCATGTGAAGTGTTGAGTAGTTTACTTCTGCTAATTAACAATTTCAGGTGCTGATATTGATGCCCTCTGTGTTGCACCAAGACATGTTGAAAGAAGTGATTTTTTCACATCGTTTTATGAAAAACTAAAACAACAAGAAGAAGTGAAAGATCTGAGGGTATGTGAAATGTCTGGTACAGCTCACTCACCTGAGGATTTGCAAAAGTCAATAGTGGTGCATTAAATAACTATAACTTAAGTATTAAGACTTGCAATGGATTTTAGTGGATTTTTACTTCACCTGCAGCAAAGCCTATCACCAGAGTTGAAACAGAGATTCTTCCAAATTTTCTCTGCTCCCACTTAATAGTGACACTCATTTAAAAATCTGGATGGCAGGACCATTTCCTAGTATGTGTGTTGATATGGCAAAATTTCTGCTTACTCTCTAGCAGCAGGGGACCCCTGGTGGCCTAGTGGTTAGCATGCGGCACTCTCACTGCTGCGACCCAGGTTCGATTCCTGGTCCCCCGGGCAGATGGAGCTCGTTAGCCCTGTGAGGCCATCCATCTATGAGAACGTCACTCTAAACAAACCTACGTCCTGAGGACCTCACTGCCATTGTCCAAGCTTGCTTGGCCCCGGCAGATGAACCTTAGGATTAAAGGGTGGGCTCAGTTCAGCGCAGGCTGTGTCTCACCTAAAAAATCCATTGCGCAGGCTGGAAAGGTAAAAGACCTTTCCCAAAAATCTTCGTTCGCGAAGACTGGCCATACTATACTCTAGCAGCAGGCATGTACCAATGTAAGTGTGAGACTGAAAAGGATCAGGACCAAACTTGTGTGTGTTTAATGAGGATTTTATGCTACTTTCTTATAATTTTGTGCTCATATAACCAGTTACAATGGTTGATCTTAACTAAACCTTTTATATTGGCTCTGCATTTGAAAAGGCAAGTTGTATTTTTAGTGTGTCTCGTTATTAGATGCTTGTGCAAGATTTTTAGTGTGTAAAAATGAAGATTTCCTTTGTAGTAGTGGAAGACAGTAGCATATGCAGTATTTTGTTTCTGTTATATCTAAATGACAAGCCTTGCTAGGCCAACTGGTGGAAGCTTTAATCGTCTCAATATTGGCTCAGAGTAAATTTTTGGTGCTGCAATTCTTTTTTTATAGATGAAGATAGTTGCTGGCAAGTCTTTGTTTTTAGTCCTGCTCTCATAAAATAAATGGAACTGTGTCTGCAACATTCTTCCACTCTATGCATCATGTAGTTGGTAACTACCAGGGTAGTGCAAACACTGCTGGTAATACTATATGCAGTGAAACAACTGTTTTGAATGCTTTATTATCTGAACACTTCTAGTAATCTTTAAATCCACATGCTATAATTGAGAGGATTCAGATTTTCAGATTTCCATTCAACTTTGGTGTAAACTCTTAACTCCAGGTAATGTAGTTGATTTGGCAGCAAGGTATGTATGCTGTTCAGTGTAGCTCTGCAGTGATGCAAATAACTTTTAGGTCAGGGAGTCAACACTTTTAAATCATTCAGGCTAGTTCTAAGAAAGTTTGTACGTTTCCATCTTTTGGGGAACATAGACTTTCTTAATGGTTGCTCTAGTGAGTGAGTGTGAGAGACTTGTGAACTTTGATGTTTTGCTTAGGATTCATCCTGCCAACTAGTAATTAATGTAACCGTAAGTAAGCATTGTCTCCTCCTCTTGTTAAGAACTGAAACACTCTTGGAACAGTTTATACTAGTTCATAGTATTTCTTATGCAGGGCTAGGCAGTATTCTTTGCTTTTACAAAACCAGTGTACTACAGATGTGCGTTTAGTTTGGATGCTCAGTTCAGGAAAATGGTATTCAGAGCTGATGGCAGAGTAAATGTGAAGTCTTAGAGTTTCATCATGGATACTGTTTGTAAAAGTACCTTTTTATTGACCACATTTAGAAAAGATGCTCAAGCTCTGGAGACTGGTGACTTGCAACTGGTTTAGGTGAATCACAGAATATTCTGAGTTGGAAGGGACCCACAAGGGTCATCGAGTCCAACTCTTCAGCAAATGGCCCATACAGGGATTCAACACACGACCTTGGTGTTATTAGCACCATGCTCTACCATCTGAGCTAATCTCAAGTCAGACTCCATGGTTACACAGTTGTCTTCTCATTTCTCATAAAATACTGCCTGTAGAAACAGAAATAAGAGGCCTTTTAGACTAAGAATCCCCATAGCTTGGCCTTGGAATACTTAGAGATACTTGTGAGGAGTAAAAGATGCTTGATCATGTCCTATATGTAGGGAGAGAGAGGGTTGGACCCTGGGGTAACATCAGCAGAGCTGGTTGGTACAAGTTTGGATTATAATTTTTACAGCTGCAGCATGTAGTAGGTTAGTGCTTACTGCATAAATCCTCAAAAGTGGAGAAAGACATTGATGACAAAAATCAAACTGAAAACAGAAAAGAATTTATATAAGTAGCATTTTGTTATAATTGTTTAGACCTGGTAGCTATTGTTTGTAAATGTTCTCTATGCTTAAAATAAAATACAACTTTTTTTCCCCCAGGCTGTTGAAGAAGCTTTTGTCCCAGTTATTAAACTTTGTTTTGATGGAATAGAGGTAAAGATCGTATTTTAATTTGTTTTGGTAGAACATGGTTAAAACAATGTTTGAGATCTTTATAACTCATTTATTAATATGAGTGCTATTTAAGTGACTCTTAAGTTCATAACCAAGTCCTTGATATCGGTCCTCAGTTGTGTGGAGATTTAAGACTGGAAGAATTTTTTCTTGATGGACTTAAAGCTGTATGCAGAATATCTCCTTGTACTTTTTTTGGCACTGCTACCCACTTGTACTGACTAGTTTACTGACTTGTAGAGAACCAATATTGGCATTATTTAGAGGTAACATTGAATAGAAATTATATTCATAGTATGGCCTCAATAGTTTTTTGACTGCTAATGGTTAACTGTCCAAGCATGAAAGATATGTTTCAGTATCTTACATTATAGGAAGTTGTGGTCTTTAATTAGTTCTCAAAAATGTACTATTGAAGGCAAGCTGAGTATCCCCTTTGTCCTGGTCTCTTCACATGTCTGTAAACACATGACCAAAACAATGGTTTTGGTGCCTGTAAGCCTGCGCTGAACTTGCTTAACTTAATTTTTTTTCTAAGAAAACAGGAATAATGTTCTGGTAATGGTTCTCACACTTATATAGTCAACATGTCATCTTTTTTGGGGACAAGACAAAACCACATGGACTATTTATACAGTTCATCAGACTTGTAGTTGGATTACATCAACCAGTAGCTGGTGGGTGTAAGAGGGATACTTTACAGTGGGGAAAGAATTCCCATGCTAATCTTATAGCAAATGATATGGGATAGTATTGTATGCAAGATGGGATAGTTCCTTCTCTCCCACTCTGAGTTAAATTTCTGCCTTGCAGTTATAATGGTCGTAGTTAGGGTACTGGCAGTTTTTGTGTGTTGTGAAGATGAACCTTTGCCCTCATTAATCCAACTTGTCTTTTCATCAACATTTGTGTTAGTTGACACTTAGGCAGAGAGGTGTATTCTCCCAGTGAGAGCGATGTGCAGAGAAATGTGATACTGTGCAGTAACCTAGCCTGTGATTCTGCATCTGAGTCAACCATTTTATTACTGTCCATCTACAGTTGAGTATTAGAAACATTTTTCTGGAGAATCTGTTTTCTATTTACATAGCTGATGTATTCATTCTAAATGTCAAAACTTGCTGTAACTGTCCTGGTAAGTTTGGTTTTTTTGTTGTATCCTTGTTTTTTTTCCCCCAGTTATTTGCATTCAAGCCAGTGTTGTGTCTCCTATTGAAAAAATGAATTTCAAAGTACAAGCCTAAATAGGGGAAAAAAGGGACTGTTTACTCTAAAAGAAGTATCTTGCTCCAGTATGGTAATTTATGATGGGCTTAGGTTTATGACTGAGACTTAACTCGTGTTGCTGACAGTGCATGAGAGTTCTCTGGTCTTGAACGCTATCTTATGGCAAGCACACTCTTTGTATATTCAAGTGTTGGGCTACAATTTCTGATGATTGTGATGATCAGTTTTGTCAGTATCAAAAGATTTTAATTTAATTTTCCTTTTGCGAATCCAGACAAAACATATCAGGAGTTAGAACTGAGGAAAAGGAGTTTAGTTTCGTGGTGATCTTTTCAGTAAAACTTCAGAAGTTTTTTACAATACCAGTTTTTACATATGGATTTTATGTTCTTGCTTAAAATAAACAACAACCTTCTTGATTTTTTTGTTCTTCATGTACAATACTGATTGCTTCCCCCTCGTCCCCCCAGCTACATAGGACAGACTATTAATTTCTTTATTTGAAAAATCCTTTTATTGTTAATGAGCTTTGAATCTTTAGTGCTAGACCTTCTAGAGATCAGAACAGAACTTCAAGCTGAAGTTAATTTTGAACTTGTTTTACATTGATAAGTAGTACTTTTGACTTAAGTAGGAACTTCTGCTTGCAATGCAGATTGTTGATAAGGCCAGCTATAAAGGACTTCGAAATAAGAAATGCATTGAATACTTTAGATATTACTTTTCTGTGAAGTGCTTCATAGTTTATAACACAGATGCAAAGTTTTAAGTACCTACAAAAAGGTCTTTAAAGTATTTTCAGCTTCATTTTATCTGAAATAATTTTAATGTAACTAAATTTTAATGTAACTAAACCAGTTTTGTTCTTGATGCAATTCATTGCATCATTGCAGTTCATTGTCTTGTAGGTCAAGTGATACCAGTTTATGTTTAAAAGCCTCATCTGGTGAAGTGCCCTTGTTGTCTACCAGACAGGCTGCTGATATATACTTTGTATTATCATCAACTGACTGATAAAAAGGCAAACTGACTTCTCCACTCTGTGCAGTGTCCTTGTGTATGGAGCAGTATAAAACTCTAGCTCAGTGCTGAATAGTATTTCAGATGTTCTTGGCCTAGAAAAGCTGTTATGGTGAAAAGTATTTTAGAAGTAATAGCGAAGAAATTGTACATAATTTCAAAATGTATACACTTGCTCAGCACCTTGCTGGATTTTCAGACCTTTGTTTTCTGTAATCAGATATGTAGACTCCTCATAGATACTGGTCCTGTATAGAGGCAACTAGTTATGTGTGTACTTTTTTACAGGGCTAGATGGGAAAGGTCTTCTACTTTTTCTGTAATTCAGTGGTAATTTTCATAGAATCATAGAATGTGCTGAGTTGCAAGGGACTCACAAGGATCATTGAGTCCAGCTCCTGGCCCTGCACAGAACACCCCAAGAATCCCACCATGTGCCTGAGAATGTTGTCCAAATGCTTCTTGAACTCTGTCAGGCTTGGGGCTGTGATCACTTCCCTGGGGGCATCTGTTCCAGTGCCCAGCCATCGTCTGGGTGAAGAACCTTTTCCTGATATCCAGCTTAAATCTCTCATGACTCAGCTTCATGCCATTTCCTTAGGTCCTGTCACTGGTCTCAAGAGTGAAGAGATCTGTATCCACCCCTCCACTTCCCCTCATGAGGATGTTGAAGTCTGCAGTGAGGTCTCCCCTCAGTCTTCTCTAGAATTCTTCTCTGGAATATTTGAGAATATTTAGGTTAAAACTAGGGTTATGTTTTCATGGCGTAGTCTGATGTGATAGAATTTTATATTCCGGACCTAGAAGTGGTGCTTGTCCCCAAAGGATTTTTATTTACATAAAAACAGTCAATAGAGTTTTTGTTTGTCCTGGTTCTACATAAATCTTAATGTGTATTTTATCCTCTTGGAAAAGGAGCCAAAAGATAGATGAAGCATCTGAAAGTGTTTCTTTTAATGTCTGTGAAGGATGTTAGCATGTATTATTTAAAGGGATTCTTTGTACTGGGAAGACTACTGTTGTTATTAGTAAACTTGATGAAAATGAGTTATAGAAGTAATTCTACAGAATGAAGAACAGTTTTCTAATGTCTTATCTCTTTTGGTTTTTTTAAGATTGATATTTTGTTTGCAAGATTAGCACTGCAAACTATTCCTGAAGACTTAGACCTACGAGACGACAGCCTACTTAAAAATTTAGACATTAGATGCATACGAAGTCTTAATGGTATGTATGTATGGTTTTGTGTATCAACTTCTTGTCTAATCTTAAAATAAGGATCCTAAGTTCTTTGATACAGTAGTTATGGACTTGACTGAAAATACAGCAGCTTCATATCTAGAAATAAAATTGTAGACAGTTTTATGTATCTTTTTGGAGAGAAGGGTTGTTTCTTGTTGGCCAGACTGTTTATAATTTTTTAATTTTATTTGGTTATTAAATGGTTCTAGAAATTAATGGGAGTTGCAAGACTTTTGTATGGAGCACTACCTATTTCTGTAAATAAAGATGTGTTTAGTTTTTAATTTGTATGTGTTTTATTGTGCATAAACATACATGAAATGTCTTCAGATTGGACATATCAAAATCCTTGTCAGTTTGAAGTCAGGTCTTTAGTAGCTTACTAATTTGGGTAACCTTAACTTCTCTATAGTACTGTAGCTTAAAAAATGGTAATTTACATACAGGATAGTAGGGACTTCAGCTTGGATGCAGCTTGGTAGGGAAGAGGAGCATGTGATGTCACTGATTTCTGTTATGAGCTAAAAACTTGATGATTTGAGATTATCACAGCTGCTTATACAGTTCTGTGACATTCATATCTGTGCAGTCTCTAGACTTCATACTTGCCTTTTACTTGCTTTGAAAAGAACCCTTAGTCTTAGATAACACTATTTTCTTACAAACAGTTCTCTGCAACTACTTAGTAACAATGAAGAACTATTCCTGATTAAAAAAAGAAAAAAAAAGTCAAGCAGTTAAGATTGCTGTCTGTAATGTGATTCTTAAGTCTGAAAATATCTCATAGTAGCGACACAAGTTGTATGTTTAAAAACTGTTCTTTTTAGCCGGTTCTTATAAATTCAAAGCTTTGACCTATGATTAGCAGGTTTTCTGTAGGTTCATGAAGACTCATACCTTTTTTAATTTGCCCATGCATTCTATGATAAACTGCATGTATTCACATAGCAGCAGAACTTGTTTGTTTCTTCAACAGCTTGTACAGTTCATCAGTAACAGAAAATCAAGTAGCAGTCCAAAACTGTAGTTACGCACACACGAATTGTCTACCTGAGTGCTGCTGTAAAAATGAAAAAAAGTCAAATGAAAATATGTTAAGCTTTCTAATTCAAAACAAAAGTGATCAGAATATGAAATGAGTTTCCAGCATGCTGATCTAAAAAGTTTGATAGCTTTGGAGATGAAGGAGGATAAGCAAGCAAAAAACTTTGGAGGCAGCAATCATAATGGATTCTTTCTTTTGCAGGTTGCCGGGTAACCGATGAAATTCTGCATCTAGTACCAAACATTGACAACTTCAGGTTAACACTGAGAGCTATCAAACTGTGGGCAAAACGTAAGCAGTTTTATTACAAAATTTGTGAAGTTTTCATTACCTCTTATTGGTTACTGATGTCTCTCTTTTTATCTCTTTCCTTCTCAATCCACAGGCCACAACATCTATTCCAATATACTAGGTTTCCTTGGCGGTGTTTCCTGGGCTATGCTAGTAGCAAGAACTTGCCAGCTTTATCCAAATGCAATAGCATCAACTCTTGTACATAAATTTTTCTTGGTATTTTCTAAATGGTATGTTTTTTTTTGTTTTGTTTTAATTTAGATTAAACTAAAATAAAATTGTTTGTAGACACTAAATTTTAGTCCTGTTTTTATGGTACTATTTTTAGCTGTTACCAGGTTAAGACCGTAGTTAGAAGCATTGTTCTTGCCACCAGAAAGGTGTTCACTTGAGATTTGCAATAAGTCATCCAACATATCTTGTTCTTAAAGTACCCAAACCGAAACCACCCAGTTCCTAATTAAAATTTTCTCATGTATTTGTTATAACTCAACTTTAACCTTCAGGTAAAATACTTAATATAGTTCAAAATAATAGCAGACACCTCAAAATTTAAAGTTTCTTAACATTTGGGTACTGGGTTAATTGATAAAGGATGTATGCCAGTATCTGGTTTAGGCACATAGCTCAAATGCGGTTTAGCAGGAGCAGTGGCAAATATGTAGTTTTTAATCTTGTTAGTGTGGAGTGGCGGGTGTTTCAGGATTACATACAATTTCATACTCTTGAGCCAGTTGCCTCAGAAAGATCGTTTGAATAACTCTGATGGAAACATTCTAAATAAATTTAGAATGAATAGGACAGAAGTGAACTTTGCAGATTACAAATGAATACTGTTTTCCTTGAAAGACCATGTCTGGATACCTGTGTTCTTCATGAGACACTGTGTTGTGTCCCAAGGTGTTATACAAAGGTGTTGCTTTACTTCAAGTATAGTGTTTTTTCTTCTTAATGTGAAGATATTTGCACACTTGCACTGTCTCGAATTCATAGGCTTTATAGCCTCCATGAGGTACGTAGTGTTAAGTAATATTTTTCCCACATTAAATAGTAGAGGGTAATGGGTTGTAATCTTTTTAATGTGTTTCTTGTACTTCTGTCCATTTTATACTCCTACGTGCATAACGTAGGAGCATTAATGTACAAATTCCAAGAGATTAACTGTCTTGTACTCTTTATAGGAAGATAGCTTTATTCAGGGGGGTAAGAACAGAATGGTTAAGTGTTTCATTCAACATGGTTTCTTTTTGTCTTGGTTACAATTTTGTTTTAATACATATGGTTTGTAATGATGCTATGATGCTGTAAATGTGCTGGCTGTTTTTTCTGTAGTTTGTCCATGAAACAGCTAGCTTGAAGATGGACCCAGTGTCAATCTTCACAGAGGAATTTCTCTTTGATTGGTATATTTTAGGAAGAACTTAGAGGAGTTTAACTTAGTTACCTAAACCAGTAGTTATAAAAGACAGAAAATTCATTGTTCTGCTGCCCTGGAGAAGCTAATAGCTGCTGTATTGTAGTTCAGCAGTACAGCTTACAGCTTATTTAAATAACCCCTGTTAGACCACCCTAGTCTTGAGGAAATGGTGCTTTTATGTTGAGAGCAGAGTTAAGAAGAATCGCATTCAAAAGTATTGTTTGTTGAACATACATGGTTGTATCCAATAGTCTTATTCAGTGCTACAATCTTTTTGAACAGGGAATGGCCAAATCCAGTGCTATTGAAACAGCCAGAAGAATGCAATCTTAATTTGCCTGTATGGGACCCAAGGGTTAGTGTGTTATTTTTTCCCCTCTAAGTCACACTGTACAATAAATTCGGTTGCTTAAAGAATCCTAGGTGAACTTCATTTTGGGTTTATTAAACTTAATGTTGTGGTGTTATATCTTCTTCGAAAGTAACCTCTAGTTCTCCTGAATATGGAACAAAGTTTACTCTAATTTTCTGAACTGAACGCTTGAAGCACACTTGCTGAACAATGTACTGTTTACTCCAACTTTTGCAATAGGTGATCTTAATAAAAATTAAGCATAATTAGATATATGCCTTAAATCAATGCATTTTTGAAAAATCGCTAATCTTAAAATGGTTTGCTTATGACTTTAAACTTGTTACTTTTGCAAGTATCTTGAATTCACTTTAGTGCAACAGTCACACCTGGATAGGTTTGGTTCCATATAGTTGTAGCAATGTGTCTTTTCATCTTGGACCAAAGAAGATCATAACTTGAAGTCTTTTAGTTGCTTTGTATATTATTTATAATATTTGATCTCCATCTCTGTAGTACTTACACTAAAGACATTGGATATTAATGTCCTTCAGGCACTCAATAAAACAGCTTGCAGCAGATGCACGGCTCACATTCTGAGGTTTCAGGAGGGCATAGCATGAGTGTGTTCAATGCTGTTTTGTCAATCATAGAATAGTTGGTGTTCAACTAATCTTTTTTTTGGTGACTAGTGTAAGCATCAGAGGTTGAGTTGTATGCCCCTTTGTACTTCAAATCTGTTTTTTGCTGGTTGACAAAAGTTCACATTTAAATTTATGAGACAGTTGAAAACTTGTTCTTGAGTCTGTTATTCCTGAGATAGGGAGTTTGAGGTCAGTGTGTGGCGGGAACTGTCTGTGTTGTAGTAGCTGATGAAAGTGGGCTAAATTAATGGTGGCTTTATCTTTTATTTACCTTCTACAAGTTTGCTAACCTAATTATGTTTTTAATGTATTTTTTGTGTGTATGTTGTGTCCCTTTTTTTGTTACCCTGTGTGCCATTTAATAAAAGATACGTTAATGCAAGTGATGCTTCTGTCAGGTTGCCTAGAGCCTCTTTTCTTAAACTGGCTCTTAATTTTCAGTAGTGTTGCAGAAATAAAGTATAAAACATCTTTTGCAAGGTCTGAAGACAGTCATTCTGCAGAAGGTGCTCATATGGTGATGAGGTATCCTTGGTTTCATATGATCACAAGCTAATTTCTATTGAAGAGGGAAATTGTTCTGTTGAGGATCAGAAATGCCTGCAACTTGATGTGCTGAACAGGTTACTGCCCTCCCACATCACTGTTGGTTCAGAATAATGTCCTTTGTGAAAGCATTATGCTTGTTTTCTAAACTTTCTCTGAACTCTTGCTTTGCAAACTAAGGTCTCTTAGAACTTAAGACTTGGTTGTAGTGAAAGGAGAAATCCAAATTTGTTAACTGATTGTATGCTTGAAGAAAACTGATTGGCTGTTGTTATATGTAGGTAAACCCCAGTGATAGGTACCATCTTATGCCTATAATTACACCAGCATACCCACAGCAGAACTCCACGTACAATGTGTCCGTTTCCACACGGATGGTCATGGTTGAGGAATTTAAACAAGGTAAGTATTATCTTATGCTCTCTATATGTTTTCAGACAGATTTAAAATAGTTTCATTGTGGGTATGCTTTGCGAGGGGGGAGGTGGGTGGATGTTAAATAACTTATTGACATGAGACTATTTCGAGGGAGGTAGAGCTTGGCCTGTTAGGCTTACCAATGCTTAAAGTTGCAACTTTAGTAGACACTTCTGCAGATCTGTCCTTCACGCTTAGAAACTGAGGTAGATAGAATGCCTTGTGCTCTGAAAATTAGAACTAATTGTACAATAACTTTATTTTACTTGCTTTAGATTGTGTTGTGCCGCATGGATGATAAGCGTAGTAGTTCCAGTTGATGCCTGTTTTTAGGCCTAATATGAGAAATTATACTTACTCGAAGATGAGTCCTCTGGATTTATCTTAGTGATGTACTTGAATAATTTTAGCAGATAAGAGAAGATGTTATCAAAGCAAGAAGTAGATTTGATGCAGGGAGCAACTACCAGTAGTTCTCTCAGCCAGAGCAGTACCTTAATGTCTCACTGTTTCTTTGCCTTGTACAATGCCTTGCACAAGGGGTGATTCAAATAATGTAAAGAAAACTGTATCTTCGTTCTTTAAACTAAGTAGTTACTGTGGCATATACAAAAGGTTAAATTGAGCTATGTTACACTGCAGAACAAAAATATGTGAAATTATCAGTTTGAATTAAAATACATTTCTATACAGACCTTACTGAGGGTTTTTTAATCACATGATTTGTATAACTAATGACCACTTAAAGTATGACTGGACTGTAAAGCTTGTTGATGAATGGCTGTGAATTTGAAGGGAGGAAATAATTTGTAGTAGCCTTTGCTAAGTTAATAAACTATCTTTGCTCTGGGTACTAAACTGTATTTTAAAAAATAAATTTTAAATTTCTATTTTTTTTTTTTTTTTTATAATTTAGGTCTTGCTATCACAGATGAAATTTTGCTGAGTAAGGCAGAGTGGTCCAAACTTTTTGAAGCTCCAAACTTCTTTCAGAAGTACAAGTATGTATTTTATGGCATGGCAGAATATTTTAAGTTTATCAGTTGAAATACCTAATAATGCTCTGTAGCACAGGATCTTAAATATACATATATTAGATGTCCAAAATGTGTTTTGTTAAGATTTTTCTATAAAGTGGGAGCGTGAATGTGCTACTGTCCTTTCTCTTAGAAAGTGAATAATTTCCTCAGGTACTTTTTTGTGTCTTAAGCATGTATTTCAGGAACCTGTTAGTCCCTGACCATATATTTAGAATGTCAGCAGTTAACTATACAGTTGGTATGCTACCAGTAAAATTGAAGATGTATCAACTGGTTTGACTAACAGAAATGTTCTTAAGTGCTGTCACTAAGCATTCTAAAAATGGGTCTTACCTCCTAGGAAAAATATGTTAAAAGAACTTATTCTGAAGGTCAATATTTAAGATGAATAAGTACGTGAAACTGTGTTTTCTTCTGTCAATATAGTCAACAGTTCACTCTGATAATAAAAGATATTTTTGCAATTGTGTTGACTAACTACAAGATGTACTAGTTATTACTAGGGGTTTTTTTCATTAAAGCTTAAGGCTTTTGGATCTTTATTAATTCTTTTCACACCCAGCCTTTCTGATTTTGTAATGTCTCTAAGGGAAATACTGAAATTCACACTTCACATTTTAGTGTTTCTAGTAATATGCTTGTGGGGCAGAAGCTTGTTAAATGTATACGGACTTGCTGAAAGTTGTATTTTTACAATAAATATGGATTATTAAAATCTGGACTACATCTTCTTTGCCCTCAGTTGAAATTGGAGACCCATTTTTCTTGAATCAAGATCAAATATATTTTACACTTGTTTGTGTTGGGTGGTTGGTTGGTTTTGTACTAATCTAAAAAATACAGTTCCCCCATTAAAAGAGACTGATGACCTTCATAATGTGTCTGTGTTTTGTTTCTATACCTTTTGCATGATAAAAACTTTAAAACATTTGGATGGCTTTTATGTTGATCTTTGGAGTTTAAATTTGAAAACACATAAAAGAGCACTGTTATTTTTTTTTAAGTAAAAATAGGCTGCAGACAAATCAGTTTCTGCTCAAGAGTTTGCTAGTAAGTTCCCTAGCACCTTTTCTTTGTTTCTTTCACATATAGGAAAAAATAGGAAGCATTTAATATCATTTGAAATAATCTCTATTTTAACATAGTTTTTTTGTGTACTAGCTTAGCCATTTTACCCATTTTAGCAATAAAAGCTTCTCTTGCTCAACATTATGTATCCAGGTTTTCTGTTTTGCGCAAAATTTCTTTGATCTAATTTTATTTATTTTAACTGTGGAATGGTATTATGGAGCCTGCTTTAATTTAAATTGCCGAAGATTTTGTTTTCTCTTAGTAGGTTAATTTTAAAGCTTTAGTTAGTAACCTTTACAAAATAAATCTTTATATGCAGTCATCTGTATGCAGCAAATGTGGCTCTCTTGGTCAAATCTCCATCTGAAAGCTAGATGTTATGAATTTTTTTCTCCCCTCTTCACACTCTTCTGTTTAAATTGTAGATGCCTTGGCATGTTCTGCTGAAATTCATAACAGTGTACAGTGCTCTGCCAGATAAGAGAATATCTTACCCTTGCTCCGAGACAAACATTTCTTTTAATCTCTGAAAGCATAGCTTCAATAATCTGTATCACTCTCAGTGGCAATTAGTTGCTAAATATCTATTGTTCATAAACACTTTTGACTTGCTATCTGTGTTTAAAATAGACTTCTATGATCTGTGACTAAGGAAAAAGATGGGCTACTACATACTTGTATGGTAGGAACAGATTAGAAATTGGGAAAATGAGGAAATCTGCTCTTAATTATTTCTTCTTATTTTTTAAATGTCAGCAATTATTTGGAGTTAGGGAGTTCTAACATATATTATCTGCTCTTCGTGTAGGTTTACATTTTTCAGATGTAGGGAAAAACAACAAAGAACATATACTTGCTAGATACGGTGTTTTACACTTTACGGAAGTGACAAGAATAATTTCAAATGGATATAACATGAGTATCAAGTGTTATGTGAGAATGAAATGGTTATCGCTTAAGACCGAGAGGGCAGTGTGATTTTGAGAGAAATAGCACTCATTTAATGAGCTGTAGCGTATTCTTTCCCTGTAATAAAGAGATACACTGCTAAATAAGTAAAATATAACTATGCCTTTAAAAAGGGTGGTTTGAAGACTTGGCTTTATAGGACTTAAAAGTACTGTATGAAGTATAATTCCTGGACAGATAATAAAGAAAAATTGAAATTAACATGTTCAGGTGTTCTCAGGTTTTGTTTTTTTTTTTTTTTTTTTTTTTTTTTTTTTTTTTTTTTTTTTTTTT